>NW_007248310.1:39073-124275 GCF_000164805.1 Carlito syrichta
CCTAGCCATTATTGGGGAGGTGTTTAGGGAAAATACTCATCTCTAGTAAGAGGGTCCTGAGACCTTTTATAATGCATTTCAATGGGGGCCTTAGTCACCCATTTTGAGGGTTCCCCTGAGGAGTCCTAAAGGTAGAGAGAAATAGTTCCTAAAAGCAATCTCTGAGAGGCCAGAAAGACAGAGAAACCACTCACATCCTCCTGGACAGAAGATCAATGGAATTAGTCTGAGGGTGTGAGAATGATCTTCTCATTTCAGTGGAGGCAGGCCTCCTGGTCAGCAGTAAGGCTGCCCCTGTGTGTGTTTGGAGACTTGGCATCAAGATTTCTCATAGAGAGCTTGGAGCTCCAGCAACAAACTACTGAATGGAGATAGAGGCCTCTCTCACACTCACAGACCTTCTAGCAAGGACTAGGGTAGTGCATGGAGAGAGTGATTGGTTTTGAGAACAGTTCTGATGGGACTGACACAAGAGACTCAGGCAGCAGTGGCAGTAGCCTCCTCTGGCTCACTTTTAGACCTTCTAGCAGGGATGAGTGTAATACATGGACTCACTGGTGATGTAATTTCATACAGACAAGGCTGAGGCAACAGGGAGGAGTCCATTCGATGTAGCTTGTCAAAATGATAAGAGTAAGAGCGAGTGTCAGAGAAAGAGAACCAAGGACCTTATCTCTATTCACAGACAGAATCAAGACTTAGGTTGGAAGAGAGAGAAAGAGAGAGGGAAAATCTCGGTGGGACCTCCAAAATGTTAGGTCAGAACCAGGGGGTCAGAACACAGGAGGTGTCTGTGATCTGGTGTCACACAAAAGATGCAAAGCATTGCACAGAAGTTGCATTGGAAAATATAGTTTATTTAGAAAGTAAACCAGAGAGAGAGAGAAGAGATTCACCTCCCCAAGGTAGGCGGCCCAAACTTAGGAAGACATGGCAGACATAGCTCAAGGAGCTACATGGCCAGACCAGAACTTAGTAAAGCAAGGGTGAATGACTGCTTGAGGTTGAATGCTTTAAACCTTCTCTTTGATGGGGGCAGGTCATTAGGGTGATTGGGTAGAGTCTTTTTATGTCACCGTGAAGGGGACAGGTGATGGATGGCAGGCTTATGGGTGGATTAGTCACATGACTGCTGCCCATGATGATTGGGTCTGTCTGTGTTATGAAGGGCTGATTCAGGTAAATTTGTTTCTTAAGGATGGAGGTAAATACTTAGAGTAGAAAAGCTAATTAATACAAAACAAGCTGGGGAGGGTCTGTAAAACAATTATCCATAGCTACCTCAAGAAACTGGTTCCATTTTTGGCTAGTGATTACAGGGTAAATTAACGTGAACTGCTAGAAAAATAAGACAAAACTAGGCAGAGTTAAAATGGCTGCTCTTTAGGTATATCCACTCCATCTTGGTCCTTTCAAGAAACAACAGATATAGATGTTAGTAAATATGTTCTGCTCCATATTGAAAAATTGTACTGTTAGAAAGCCTATGCTTCTAAAAATTATAAGATGTGTATTCCTAAACTGTTAGGATATTACTGACAGTTACAATTCCTTACTTCTTAGGTTTTCACTATAAATTATGTTACCAAGACTTAAAATTCCAACTAAAATATGGTAGCTTAAACTACAGATAAGAAGAAAAACACTTACATATACAAAGTATATAAAGAAAAGAAGATGTGTTTTTTGGTGGAAAGGGTTATTAAAAAAATAAGACATGAAAATGTGTTTTTTCTTATAGAAAAAGTAATTTTGCCTAGTTTAGAGGTTATTTAAAAGCTGCATTACAGCCTGGGCAACACAGCAAGAACTCTACATAAAATTTTTTTAAAGTTTAAACAATTTTTAAAAATTAGTCCAGTGTGGTGACGTACACCTGTAGTCCCAGCTACTAGGGAGGCTGAGGCAGGAGGATCACTTGAACTCAGGAGCTGGAGGCTGTAGTGAGCCATGATTGCACCACTGCATTCCAGCCTGGGTGACAAATTGAGGCTTGACTTTGAAAAGAGTTGCATTAAATTGAAGGAATAAAAGAAAAAATTGAGATAGATGAACTGAATGGATATAAAAAGTTGGAGAAAAGAGAATGAGAAAAAGTTTAAGCATTTATAAAAGGTTTATAGAAATCTTACCTTATAAAATAAAAAAAGAAATCTTACCTTGTGTGGTCAAAACTGATTGAGATTGAATAAATGTGTTTATAAGGTTTTATTAAAATTAACTTTATTGGTAAATATATAATAATACAATGGTAAAGCTTGGCTTTCTCTTTTAAGTAAGATTCTTATGAAGCATTGGTGAGTTAATAAAGAGTTTGCTTCACCTTTCGAGTAAACTGTGAAAAACTAATAAAAGGACAAATTTCTTTCTGAATTGCATCTTTATCCACAAACATTTTAAGACTTGTTCTATTCTATCTTGGGGATTTTCTTCTGAGCTTCACAGAGACCAAGAAACCCCTTTTACTGGTCAAATAATTTGGTCAATTTGTAACATATGGTTGATTTTTCAGCATTTCGATTGTGTATACCACCCTCAGTCTTCTGGACAGGTGTAATGCACAAATGAAATAATAAAAAATCAATTGGCAAAGTTGGTAAAAATTTTTAAACTCCTTGGCCTAAGGATCTTCTGTTGTTTTTGTTTGACTTAAATTATATCCCATTTGGAAAACATTAGTTCCCTTTAAATTAACAGGAAAACCCATGCACTTGGATGAAGTAGCCTACACAGCAGGCTCTCCCTAAAGATGATATTCTTCTTTATTCCCAAAGCCTTATAAACTTTCTCACTAAAAATTTGAAATTAATTAAATAGTTTTTAAACAGCAAGCACTCAGGAGACATATACATCAATGATCAAGGTCTCCAACTTGGAAAATTTATTTACTGGACACACCATAAAATAAGAGTCCCTTCAACCCTGTTGGAAGGAATCATATCAGGTACTCTTGGCCAAAACCTATACCGATAAATTGAAGGTCAAAATCTGTTATTATATTTGGTCACTCCTCTATCTATAGATAGCTCTGAAGAACTGGACCAGTTCCCTCAAACTTTTCTCTAGGCATGACTGCCAATCTATTTTAGTTAGAGATTCTATTTGGGGGAAACATGATAATTATCTGCCTGACCATCAGGACGGTATTTTATGCATTTTACTGGGAGAATAGTTTGACCTTGGTGGGTGTCACTTTCCACAAACACATGATTAGAAAAAATTGCTGGTGGAATTGTTTTCTCCTTCACAGCTCAACAAAAAAGCTATTGATTCACTGACTGAGGTTGTACTAGATTAGCTGAACAAGAAAATGCATATATGGAGGCAAATACCTCTGATTGTGAAGACGTATTTCCCATGAAGTAGAAATTCGTCTAGAAAAAAATTAGAAAAGAATCCACTTAGTATCCACAAGTCACTAAAGAAAAACTTGAATTTAATTTTCTTCATGAAGTTTTTGGCTGATTCCTGAATGAAATGTTGTTCTGGCATACAAATATAAATTTTATAATCCTAATGTATAGTATATTTCTACTATTCAAATTATTAATGCAATATATTGCTTTTGTTTTATTTCTTCCAAGAAAATTAAAATCATGGTATTCCAGAGTGGAGATGGTAAAACAAGTGACAAAAGTTATGTAAATTGATAACTTGAATGAAATCTCACTTTTGCCACTCTGTAATGCCATCCCAATTTGTCTTTTGGACACTCTTAAAATTCCTGAGATGTCTCTTCTTCCTCCCTACCTGATATGGAACAGGGCTAACTAGGAATGAACCTTCCTGGCAACAAAGGATACCTTCACACTCAGACTTTGATCATTCATGTTAAAATTTTTTTTTTTTTAAATTTGAAGAATGCAAGTCTACTCTAACTTATCAGGCCCAGGAATGAGGAAGCACATCATATCCCACTTACCACCTAAACCCTCCCCTTTTTATTTGAGTTGGAGTCTCACACTGGAGTGTAGTGGCATGGCTGGAGCGTAGTGGTGTGCATGAGTGTAGTGGCATGCTCATGGCCACTGCAGCCTTGACCTGCTGGGTTCAGGTGATCTTTCCGCTTCAGTCTTCTGAGTAGCTGGAGCCATGCCCAGCTTATTTTTTGATTTATTGTAGAGACAAGGACTCGCCAAGTTGCCCAGCTGGGTTCAGGCAATCCTCTCACCTCCATCTCCTAAAATGCTGGATTATAGGCATGAGCCACTGCTCCTGACCCCACCTAGACCTGCTGGAAGCCGCAACCCCTAAAGAGTGCAAAATGGAAGTTACCCGAAAATGGGAAAAATGCTGACTGGGAGCAGAGCCCCAGTGGGAAGCGGCCATGCTGGAGGCAGAGCCCCATGGATCCTATTGAAGGACTCCTTTTGGTCTTACAGGAATGCGGGCTTAGGCTTGAAAAACACCTCCCTTGATAAGCAAAACGATTAGCTAGAATGTGCAAGGATGTGGAATTCGCAGTAAACCTATGTATAGAAATGTAAAAAGGGCTCAACAGCAAAAATATCCCCCCTGAAGGGACAAGGGAATGTTTTACTACCCCCTTTCCCATGAAAGTTTGCAACCTTTAGCTAAAAAGGAAAAACAAGTACTTCCTCATACCCTTTATAAGTAACAACACTGACAGTTGTGATTGATGAGGAAGTGAGAAACTGAGACAGAGTATCTCCAAAAACAGGTGTTTTTGGGAAACACAAGTCACAGACGTGCCTTTTGATTTAAGAAACAATTAGAAAGAAGGTTAAAATTAAAGTAAGGATTAGAATTAAATAAATAACAGTTATAATTAAAAGATAAATGTTTATTATAGATGTAGGTATTAGTTAAATATAAGTAATAGAAGGAATAGGAAATAATTAAGTCTTAAGGTAACTTAAAATTATACACACTTAATGTAGGTTTAAAATTAAATACATTTAGGATTACAAGTAAGATTAATTTCATATATAAGTGTAGATTTAAACTTAAGTTTTGTTTAGAAATATAAAATGTAAAATAGGTGATAAGAAAATAGCAAGTAATATAGATAAGGCAATTAGAATTAAGAAAGTTAAATTTTTAAATTGATAGTAAAATTAATTAATACAGAGTATTAAGAATTTGTAGTGGGTAAGATAAGGGTGGTTATATAAAAGAGAAAACAAGTCAAGATATTGCTGCTAAAAGTGTATTAAGAAAATAGATTAGTAAAGGAAAAGAAATAGAATAGGGAAGGGAAGAGATTCAGTTGACCTAGAGGTCACAGGTTGTGGCTGATAAATTCTTGGCAGCTGGTATTTTGTTACATAAATAACACCACCGGTAGCAGGAAGGAACAAAAAGAAACTTGTAAAGGTCAACTTCCCCATAAACAAAAGGAAAAAATATGATGTAAATATTTAATGTGTAACGTGTGTTGCATTTTTTGTGGGCACAGGGGTCAGTAAAAAAACTATATAAGCATGTAAGAATTGAATAAAAATTGGCAGAGTCCTGAACTCTACCCAAGAAGTTGACTCCTGTTGTTCTTCTTCACTGTTCCTGATTCTCCCCATTCAGGCCCTGACTCTCTCCTAGAGCTGGACTCCAGCATAGACCCTTGAGCTAAATAATCATTTCTTAAAACTGCTTGTTATGTGAACTCTAAACTGACTGTCACAAGTATCTATAAATTAACTGTAAATTAACCTCACAGTGCCACATGTTGGACACCATAACTCATACCCTACATAGCAAATCACTGATCAATGTGATTTCTGTAAACCAATGAGAATTCCTGACAATGTATTGACCCACTCCTTTTCCCTCATTTTCCCTTTAAAAACTTGCCTGTGACAAAAATCAGTTGGAGCTCATATCCAAAGTTACTTGGATCTGAATCTTCCAGGCAGCTGTCCTTATTTTGGGTCAAGTAAACTCTTTAAAGTGATATTTTGTATCTTAGTTTGTTCCATTAGGACAAACAATTTATAAATTGTTAGCACTTGGAGACAAAAAAAGATGACATTTTCACCAACATAAAAACATAAACTTGAAATGACTCAAGTCCCATAGGCAGAGGAAAAGATAAATAAGCTGGGTAACTCACAGCCTCAGACAGCAGCATGTTTAAGCAGACTGAAGCAAAGAAGAAAAAAAAACCTTTTCAGCATAATATCAGTGAAATATTAAAGGTAATATTGTTACTGGAAGCTCAAAAGAGGCAAAACCTGCTTCATAGTAAATAGATGGTCAAGCTATAAAAATAACAAAAAGGATTTGGACTATGGTCACCTCCGGTACAGAAGGTAGATGAGGTCAGTGAGACCCCACACCTGTTCAATGCCTATTTATTCACCTGGATGATGGGTCCATGGAGGGCTGTAATTGTATTATTTAAACTCAGCATAAAACAATTTAAGAATTATCTTTGCTTGGTCAGATCATATCACTCAATCCAGTTAGGTTTTTAATTAAGAAAATAAAAACTTACACTTAAATCATGGAAAAAAATTCATTACATGGAAAAAAATTCAATACAAGCCCCAGGTGCCCATCTATACTTCTGGGCAACTGTCATGGCTCCCACAACCCCTCCTTAAGTTCAATAATTTGATAGAGCTACTCATAGTACTCAGCAAAACATCTCACTTATGTTTCCCAGGTTTCTAAAAAACAATTACTTGGGCAAACTGAAATTACGTGGCAGTAAGATTTTGTAAAGAAAACAAAAGGGAAGTAGCCCAGGAAACCAGCTGGTTTTATCCACAGTTCACAAGGACCCCAAACTTAGTAGGTTAAACATATTCATAAACTTGGGGACTACTCTTACTGTGGAGATACAGGTTACAGTGGCTAATTCCTAGATAGTAATGAGGGACACTTGAGCAGCCAGAAAACTTAATTCTCCACTCACTCTACTGTCCCCTCCTTACAGTGTGGAAATAATCTCTTGTCCAAGATCTCAATTCTTACCAGGGACTAAATATTCACCAGGAGTCAATTTAGGATCCTAATATTATGTCATTTTTTTGACACCAAATGTATCAGTTTGCTAAGCAACACAACACCAACCGGGTGCCTAACAATTTAATTCTGACAGTGCCTAGAGTTAGCACAGACTCCACAATTCAGGGCTCAGTCCCCAACCTTGCCCCTACTGCAGATGCCAGTTAAAAGCCCCAGGTGCCCATCTATACTTCTGGGCAACTGTCATGGCTCCCACAACCTCTCCTCAAGTTCAATAATTTGATAGAGCTACTCACAGTACTCAGCAAAACATCTCACTTATGTTTCCCAGGTTTTTAGAAAAATAAAGGACACAACTCAGGGGCAGTCAAGCAAAAGGGATGTATAAGGCAAGGGAAAGTGGTAGGGGAAGATACAAAAGTATGGAATCCTGCTGAATAGCCATGACTAAAGAAGCCCCTCATACTTGTGTTCGGCAAAAGTAGCTTACTGCACAAAATACCCTTCGTGTTATGTTTTCCCTTATTGGCACACATTCAGACACAGACACTGCAGATTACCATTTTAATCCTCATAAACTTTTATTTAAACAATCATATCTTCAGTGGTCAGAGCAAAATACTTAACCGGGGAAGACTCTTTCCTTTCCCTGGGCCCCTGAACTCTGACCCACTCTCAGCCTGAGCCATCATACAACCTTCATTATGCTCCTCCTAAGAACAGACTGACTCCAGGGTGAAAGAGTCTCTGACCAGGGGATCTGATTTTCCCACCCTCCATCCTGACTTCTCCTTCCACCTTTTTTCTAATCTTGTTTGCTCTTAACCATGAAAGAAAGCCCTTGGCTGCCTAATCTTTGAGATGTTTGCAGACCTGGTGCTTTAATCCTGTTGCAATACCCCTTTAAAATAAAGTTACTTTTTTTGGTTTTTTTGAGTTGGAGTCTCATTTTGTTGCCCAGGCTGGAGTGTAGTGGTATGCTCACAGCCACTGCAGCCTCAAGCTGCTGGGCTCAGGCGATCCTTCTGAGTAGCTGGAACTACAGGTACGCGCCACTACATCTGGTTAATTTTTTAATTTATTGTAGAGAAGAGGTCTCACCAAGTTGCCCATGCTGGTCTGGAACCCATGGGCTCAGGCAATCCTGTCACCTTGGCCTCCCAAAGTGCTGGGATTATAGACTTTTGCCATCGCGCCTGACCAGAAATAAAGTTACTTAACCTAAATTTGAAATTCATTTATTTGACATTGTCTAGAAACAGTCCCAGGACAATAATAATTACATTCACACACACACACAAAATTTCACATATCCCACTTCTGCCACAACCTTGACCACACTTCCCTATGAATTACCAGTTTTTCAGAGCTGTTAGCTTCTCTCACTTTAAAGGGCTCATTTCATGGCTGGTGTAAACAGACTGTGACATTCAGGGAAGACTTCCTACAAAGCACTAACTAGGCCTAGTGATTGCCTTTTGCAGGATCAGGGTGGACCTTTGCTTGGAGTCTCTGGGCCCATGTCTCTGCTTCCTAGGGAAGGTTATTCATGTAGTTTTAAATGAGAAAATAACAAGTGCTTAAAAAGTCCAGTAAAATCAAATACATGTTTATGTATGTAGAAAGGCAGGAAATTATAAGGCATTTACATTCTACACCTCAACAGAAAAATCATCTATCCCTGTCTGATGACAAACATGTCTTTTAAATATTATTTCCATGATAACAAACCATGTAGCAAACAATTAATCATATGTAAACACTTCTAGGAGTTGCCAATTTTCACTTCATAAAATTTAGTATTAAACACTCATATCCAGAAAACAGGATACAGAAAAGAGTTTTATCTAGGGTCACAAATTCTCCATCTTACCAAAAAGAGGAAATAAATCTTTGTCATTCACCAATTAATCTACCACACTTTCTTGTGGAAATGTATTCATTGTTCTGCAGCCATAATGAGAGAGACATTTTTGCTTTTTTTGAGTAAGACTCTCACTCTGTTGCCTAGGCTGGAGTGCAGTGGCACACTCATGGCCACTGGAGCCTCAACCTGCTGGGCTCAGGTAATCCTTGCACCTCAATTAGATGGAGGTGTCTGTAGTGCCATGGGATTTTACCTAACAAAACCAAACTAATTCAAATGAATTTTTTTTTCTTTTTTTTTCTTTGTGAGAAAACAGGATTTATTGAGGACAGAAAAACTCCCACAGTGGGAGGGCACCTGAAGGGGTTGCCTGCATCTGGGGTCAAAACCCAGTGCTTATATAGCGTTAAGTCCAAGCTGATTGACTACTACTAGCTGTGAGCTGTTTGGTCTGCACCTAGCTGTTCTGATTGGTCAGTATTAGGGACCAATTGGCAGGAGGTAGGGGCCTAATGGTGAGCTGATTGATTGCTTTTCTATCTAAGCAGTGAGTAATTGAGCTCTAGCTTGAGTCTTTAGAGGCAGTAAAAAAACCTGGAGGACGAGGATCCTCGGAAATGAAAGTAAAGTGACAGGTTTGCTGTAACTCACCTTTCTGTTGAGCCCCACATTCGGTCACCAAAACTGATACGGCCAGAAAGTGAGAAAGCAGGATTTACTGAGAGGACAGAAAAGCTCCCATGGTTGGACGGGACCTGAAGGGGTTGCCCCAAATGAATTTCTAATACATTACCAACTCAGAGAAAAACAAAACGTAGGCTTAACCAACCACAAACTACCAATAAAGCTCTGGTTACACAACCGGGAAATTTCCACCAGAATAATCTGTCGGGGACTAAATAGTTAAAGCATGAAACCGTCTACCTAGAAAAGCAGAGTCCAGATAAGAATAGTATGTGTCTTTCAAAGTACAGAAAGTGCGGGCCAAGGACAAAACTAAAATGAAATGTTGGCAGAATAGTCTGAGTTTGGGTACAGACACTTCTTGATAGAGGGGAAGTTTAATGTTGAAGATTGGGAAAGTTTGAATGCCTGATTGTATTGTGCTTGTATAAAAACTTTGAAATAAAGAGAAACGGGGCCACTCGGGCACTAGCCTCGGTGCCCTCCCTTTGCAGCAGAAAGGAGTCTTGTATTCCTTTTACGTCTCCACTCCCTCTTTCAGGTACCCCAATAACCCCGGCTGGTTCAACAATAATCCAACAAAGGCAACTGCATAACAGTAACCAATCCATTGTTGAATGTGCTTTGTTTCCTCATGTGCCTTATGAAAGCCTTTCCTTCAAGACATGCTGGTGGACCTCAAAACCATAGACCATGGCTGCCCATTCTCTGAAGTATGAATCACTATTTGCTAAAATAAACTCTTTAATATTTCAATTGTGCTTCAGTTTAATTATTTTTTTTTAATTTGGAGTCTCACTCTTGCCCAAACTGGAATGCAGTGACATGACCACAGCTCATCACAGCCTTGACCTCCTGGGCTCAGGTGATCCTCCTACTTCAGCTTCCAAGTAGCTAGTACTACAGGCACACACCACCATGTCCAGCTAATTTTTTGTAGAGAGGAGGTCTCACTATGTTGCCTGAAATGGCCTCAAACTCCTGGGCTCCAGCAATCCTCCTGCCTCAGCCTCCCAAAGTACTAAGATTACAGGCATGAGCCACTATGCCTGGCCCTCAGTTTAATTTTCAGGAGAAAGAGGAGACTGGGGACCCACAGACCAAAGTTCCTCCTGCGTGAGTCCTGCACAGGATTTGGGACTCTCCCCTGTGACACTCTTGCTGTTCCTGCACAATCTGGGAAATGTGGGGCTGCAGGCAGATCTGCCCAGAGAGGACTGTGGGCAGGCAAAGTCACTGCCGGGTAGGACAGGATGCCCCGCCCTGGCCCAGCCCCCACCCTGTGGCTGAGAGGACCCGGGGAGCTACCCAGTGGGGACTGAGGTCCACACTTGAGCTAAGCACCAGGAGCCCTGGTCCTGCCTCAACTGGTTCCAGCCAGTTTCGGCCAACCCTTTCCCCAGAACACCTGCCCAAATACCATTTCCCAGCTTCTGGGGTGTCACAACATCCTCCCCATGGAGCTTCCAGTACTTGTGTTGCAGGAATTTTCAACTGTGCTGTTAGCTTAGATCCTTGAGTTCTTGTCCTGCGACCAAGAAAATTAAGGAATGCAGATGCCAAAAGATGAGTGAAAGAGGAATTTATTAAGCAACAGAAAGTTCTCAAGAAAAGAGAGGGTGCCTAAAATGTGTTCCTGGCAGTGGGGAGAGTGCCCTGGGTTTTTCTCTCTCCCTTCTAGGGGTGTTCTTCTTATTTACATCTTATCTACTTCTCAACCTCCTAGCAGTTTCCTAGTCCCAGCTTCTACTGTGCATGTGTGCCCTTGTCCAAAGTTATTCCATCTTGATTATTACCTATAAGTACCACAGAAAAGCCCACTCCAGGGGAATAAAACCTCAATGCTAATGTCATGCTAATGATATTGTAATAAGCTTAGGTCAAATTAGGACATTTAGTTAAGCTATTGTGTCTGCGTCCAAATGGCAGAAAGTCCCGTTGAATGAAACAACCTAGTTTAAGAGGAAGTTCTTAGCCACATTAGTCATATTTTCAACTGCTAGTTATATAACAAGTGGTGCTGGGATGTTCCTGCAAGTGTTACCTCTCCTCAAGACCCTCCCTGTCTACCTGCCTAGCCAGTTTCTGACGATCTCCTTTCTCACCTGCAGATCACAGGGTGGCAGAGGCTGCTGCACAGTCACCTGGTGCTTCTGGAGAGTAGGAGATGGGGCAGTGGACATGCTTATGACTGAGCTTGGTGGGAGGGTACCACGAGCCACAGGTCTTACCAATCCCAGGCCTCCTCTTCACCTGCTCCCCCTCTAATTGGCCAGTTCTCCCCCCCCCCAGGGATTTTGATTGGACAGGGCTGCACCCCCCACCTCATCCTTCCCTGAGCAACTGAGAGATGATCAGACAGGGGGCTAAATAAGTCTAAAATGACAGGCTTCTGGTAGTAGATCTTCTCAGGCAGCTTTTGCCCCCTGCATGGGGACCTGGACCTGCGTGGGGACATTCACATTTAACCAGGTATACAGGACTATATACAGTTGTGAATTATATATATATATATATATATATTTATATATATATACGGTATTAATATATGCTTTATTCACAAATGAAAATATAATGACAATTATTTTAAAACTTCAGATATCATAACCTTCCTGCCTCTGGTCTTTTGAGGAGGCAGCCTGAACTGTGAAAAGGAAGACAATCCTCTAACACAGCAAAGACCAAAAGAAATAAAATGTGAGCCATGTGTGCCATTTAAAATTTTCTAGAAGCTACTTAAAATAAAAAAGAATCAAGCAAGATGGATCACAATCACTTATTTAGTCCAATATATCCCAAATATCACTGGCTTAATATGTGGTCAATATAAAAATTATTAATGACTTTTATTATTATTTTGTTACTATGTATGGAAAACTCATTCTATATTTAAGCTTCCAGCACATCTCAGTTCAAACTAAACACTTTCCAGGTGTTCAGTTGCCCCACGTGGCCAGTGGTTGCCACACTGATGTGCAGATCTGAGGACTCCATTTCCCTTATTTCACAGAGGCAAAGGACCTAAAACCTTATTTTCTGCCAGAGATGAGGAAAACATTCCCCACCCCTTATCAACAGCTCCGTTCAGGCCCAAGTTTGGGAGAGATGGGGCCTCAAGAGAGAGCAGGAAATTGCAGCAGGAAGGTGCTGCCCACCTGATGCCCATCTTCCATCCAGAGATCAGACGGTGAACAAAGGATAATGGGGCCCCAGGAGGGGGAAACCCAATATCTTCACATCTGTCCAAAGTTTCGTCCTCTGCAGTTTAGATGCAGATAAAATGAATTAAAGGCACACTTCTTAGTTTAAAATTTGGTCTTGATTTTAATGGTCAAGCTGTAGTTGTCTGTTTCCTTCTGTGGGGACTGTGTGAATTTAAGCACCAATCAAGGTGCCCCAGTTGACAGTCATGTCTATGTGCATTTCTATATAACTTAACACTAAAAAGAGATTCAACATTAAATAAGGGGAACAGAAAATCAGTACCTGTAACATGCCTACTTTGCTGCCAGGTAACTTGTAATCAACCTGTCATTGAATCCTGGCATCCTGTCTGTAATGTGTGTGTTATTAACTCATTATTGAGCTGCTCAGTCACTCAGTCATTTAGGCTGGGCTCAGCTGGACCATTCTTCTGTTCTAAGCTGTGCTCTTTCAGGCCTGTGCGGCAGATGCTGGTTGAGTTGACGACTCTGCTTCTGGAGCTTAGCTGGCTGTCAACTGGGACACCTTGTTCTCCCCATGGAATCTCATTCTCCAGCAGGCCAACATGGGCTTGTTGCCATGCAACTGGCAGGGTTCTAAAAGAAAAATAATTGATGGTTTCTTTCTCCCATGCCAGCTCTGGAATATCTCTCTTTCTTTTCTGTCTTTTTTCTCTAATAAACTTTGTTTTAAAACTTAAAAAAAATAGCCGGGCTTGGTGGCTCAGCCTGTAATCCCACGCTTTGAGAGGCCGAGGTGAGTGAATTGCCTGAACCCGTGGGTTCGAGACCTGCTTGGGCAACTTGGCGAGACTTCATCTCTACAATTAAAAAAAAAAAAATTAGCCGGGTGTGGTAGCGCACGCCTGTAGTTCCAGCTACTTGGAAGGCTAAGGTGAAAGGATCACCAGAGCCCAGCAGGTCAGTCTGGGTGACTGAGTGAGACTCTAACTCAAAAAAAAAAAAAATAGAGGTATTCAAGACCTTTTGAGCCTAGGACCCAAACTGTCAGACTGCCATAATCACAACTTTTCATCGTCCACTGCAAATAAGGCCAGTAAGGATACAAAATTTGGGGAAAAGATTCTTCCTCTCAATGAAAGCAGTTGCAAAAGCACATTGTAAAAATCACGTGAAAGGGTGAAAAACCAAAATGGAGTAACTTTAGTTAGAGTGGCAGCCATTTTAACATTGCTTAACTTTGTCATGCTTTTTCAACAGACCCATTTTAATCATTAAATGAGAAATAAAACCAGTTTCCTGGAGGTAGTTATTGATAATTGTCTTGCAAACTCCAAAGCATGCTTTGGATACTCTTTTATCCAAAGTATTTGTCTTCCTGCCATAAAGGGCCAAGCTGACCTAATCTTTTGTGACCAGTCCTTCTTTACCTACATGACACAGACTACCATGGCAACAGTTCCTGTGCTCACCTGTTCCCTTCATGACAATGTGACACAGACCACAACCTCATCACCATGGTGACTTGCCCCCACTAAAGGGAAGCTTTACAAACTTTCAACCTTAAGCATTCACTGCCAAACACTTCTTCAGCATCTGGCCCCCTCTTCACTATTGGAGAGGTGGATCCGCCATTTTTCTCTGATCTATTTTCTAAATTAACTTTTTCTGACCTACTGTTTGTGCAGTTCTTTGCATCTTACCAGTGGCACCAGCTTAGCTCACTGACCTAACAGCATGGATATAGGGAGAGATGAAGAATTGCTGCCACTTTTGTAATCAATATAATTATGCCATTTCTTACAAACAGTGCTTATATAACTGTTCCAACTCAAAGAATTTGTCCAAAGACCTCAGCTACTAAGAGGCTAGGCTGGAACTCAGGATCAACTCTGCCTACTCCAAAGTTCATGTACTTCCATAGACCACATGACTTATCTCTCCTAGAATTTCAAGATTATGGAGAGTGATATCTGCAACAGAAGCAGCATTCTTCTAGATTCTTATCCATCTAGTACTCTTTACCATCTGAAATATTTCCCTTAAGAGATTGCTTGTGAAGTGTCTTGGCAGGACTTGGTTAATTTGGGGAAATAGTTGTGGGTTCAGTATAGGAAATCAAGGCCCAATATTATATTATTTGTTTCTTGTCATAGAAATTTGAAAACATATGTAATGCATTCCATGTGTGCAATTTTTAAGTTTCTTCTTGGTATTTAGGCTATTTATGATTTTTAACACAGACTAACTCAAACAACTGTGCACAAAACAACTTCTTATTCTGACAGCAAATGTCATAAAGATAGATCTGCCAAGAAGATATTAATATTTGCTCCTGCTGACATTTAGCGAAACAGCTGAACATGTCTTGAAGTTATCCTTTGATTTTAACAGGCAAGGCCAGGTGCAGTGTCTTACACCTTTAATCCCAGCACTTTGGGAGGCCAAGTTGGGGGTATTGTGAGGCCAGCAGTTCAAGACTTGCCTGGGAAACATAGAAAGACTGCCATCTCTACAAAATTTTGTTTTTAAAATTAGCTGCATGTGGTGGCATGCAGCTGAACTTAGGAGGCTGAGGCAGGAAGATCACTTGAGCCCAGGAGTCTGAGGTTACAGTGAGCTATGATCATGTCACCATACTCAAGCCTGGACAACAAATCCAGGTCTTGTTTCTAAAACAAAAACAAAAACAAAAATAGGGCAGAGCTGTTCCCCAAGCCCCTAAACTCAGGAGTAGCCATGGGGCCAATTTCCACAACACACATTATTACAGCCTATTGGGTACCTATGCCCATTGTCCAGAAAAAACCAAAAATGATGCAGCCATTACAATGGAGGAAGAGTTTGATATCACAAAGTAGCTGAGTGAGGAGGACAGGAGGAATCACTCAAATCTGCCTCCTCAAAAATTCAGAGGTTAAGGTTTTTAAAGGGAACTTGGTGGCCACAGGAATAGGGGTTGTTTATTGGTTTATGATATCATGGGGAGGGGACATCGAGACCGTTTTCCTGGTGGTCACAGGACCAGTAGAGGACTTCTTGGTGTTCGGGGTCTGGATGGTAGTTCAGGTTCACCAGAATACAAAGTCTGAGAAAGATCTCAAATACCATTCTTAGGTTTTACAGTAGATGCTATCTATAAAGCAAGTTGCATGAACATCTGGTACTACCCCCTGGGCTGTGAGCCATGATGGATGGATGTAGTCTAAGAGGATGGTGCAAGCTGGTGGGGGAGGAGGGGTGAGGGAATGGGGGTGGGATTTTGAACTCCAAAGCTTTTGGTCAACTCCAAAGCTTTTGTTCTCAAGAATTCTTAGGCCCACTGTTTGAGACACTGTGATGACCAGCCTTGTTCCTCCCCCAGGGGTCAGAACATGAAGGTAATTTTATGTAGATGCTGTTTCAATGTGAAAGTCACCTACAGCTAATGTACTCCTCACGCTGAAACAGTGCTTCTCACCTCTAGTTGCACATTACAATCACCTAGGGGGATTTTTAAAATATCCCAGCCCAAGTTGCAACAGAAAAATTGAGTCAGAATCTCTGGAGCAGGACCCAGCAACAGTGTGTTTGAAAGCACTCCAGGTGATTACATTGTGTGAACAAAAAAAAAAAACAATACTGCTTTAAACAAACATCTTTTGGTGAATCAGTTGCAAATAATTTCTCAAATGAATGAAAAACATTTGTTGCTGACTTGAGGCCTTTCAGTTTTACCTGTTACCTACTTATGATCCTTTGCAACAACAAACCTCTGTTACTGGTTTAATTTCTGATTGAACCCAGTTCCATACGTGCTGCATACACTATGTGCAGGGCACTGTGCTGGGTGCCCTGGCCTTGGTAAGCATCACAGTTTGGAAAGAACTTTCCCTGAAAAAAATTGCTTCCTCCAAAATCAAAACCATGCCACTTTCCAAATTGATGTAAAATTTAAAAAACCTAGGATTGCTCAAGGGGTAGGATATGTATATATACCTCAGAATATTAAATCACCTGATAATGTCATTAGTAAACATGTCTCACCGTACACAAAACAACACACTGCAGTTGTTCTTGTAAGGGAGTTACAACCCCCACTCCCCCTTCACCACCCCTTCCCCGCTAATCAACACAGGAAACTTCCCCTCGGGCCTGTTTTATTTTTTTATTTTTTGCTTGAAAACTCTTTTAAAAAAATTATTATTATTATTATAAAGATGTGGGGTACAATTCTGGGTTAGGTATACAAACATTGATCATGCAGGTACCCTTGTTGATGAGATGTGCCCCTCCCTCCCCTAGCAGTTTCCCTCAACTATCAATCCCACCACCTTCCCCTGACAGTTTCCTACTATGCCAATGCCTCTCATATAGCATGATAATTGTTCAGGGTCTGCTTATGAGTGAGAACATATGGTACTCTCTTCTTTGTTTCTGTGATATATCACTGAGTATGATTGACTGCAAATCCTTCCAAGTTGCTGTGAAGTCCATATGTTTGTCCTTCTTTATGGCTGCATAATAATCCATTGTGTATATGTACCACACTTTTAAAATCCAGTCCAGCTTTGATGGGCAGCACGGTTAGTTGCATGTTTTTGCTATTGTGAATAGATTTGCAACAAACACACATGTGCAGGTATCTTTTTGTACAATAATTTGATTCCTCTGGGTATATTCCCAATTGGGAATTGCTGAGTATATGGAAGATCAATTTCTAGTTCTTTCAGAAATCGCCACACTGTCTTCCAAAGAGATTGCATTCATTTGTATTCCCACCAGCAGTGTAGAAGCATTCCTTCCCCATGCCCACCCTGCAACCTTGCCAGCATCTGTTGTTTGTTTTATTAATGATGGCCATTCTTATTGGGGTTAGGTGGTATCTCAATGTGGTTTTGATTTGCATTTCTCTGAGGATGAGTGAGGCTGAGCACTTTTTCATGTGTCTGTTGGCTCCTGTATATCTTCTGAGAAGTGTCTATTCATGTCTTTTACCCACTTTTTAATGGGGCTGTTTGTTTTTATGCATTTGGCGTGCTTGAGTTTCTTGTAGATCTAGATGTTAGGCCTTTGTAAGATATACAATTGGAAAATATTTTTTCCCATTCTGTGGGCTGTCTCCCTGCTCTCTTGATGGTTTCTTTTGCTTTATAGGAGCGGGTTAGTTTGATGAGGTCCCACTTGTCTACCTAATTTCTTAAGGTATGGCATTTAGGGTTCTGAATAGGAATTGGTTGTGAGTTCCAATTTCCATAAGGGTGTCTCCTAAGATTCTTATAGTTTGAGATTTTATGTTTAGGTCTTTGATCCATTTAGAGTTAACTTTTGTGTATGGTGATAGGTAGGTGTCCTGTTTCAGTCTTCTGCATGTGATCAGCCAGTTTTCCCAGCACCATATACTGAATAGGTTCTCCTCTCCCCTGTGGTTGTTGTTGGAGGCTTTGTCAAAGATGAGTTTGTTGAGGAATTGAGGTTTTGCTTCTGGAATCTCCATCCTGTTCCATTGTTCTGTGTACCTGTTCTTGTACCAACACCCGGCTGTTTTGATTACTGTAGCCTTATAGTAAAATTTGAAATCTGAAAGTGTGATACCTCTTGCTTTGTTTCTTTTGCTAAGGATTATTTTGGCTATTCATATCGTTTATGTTTCCATATGAACTTCTGTATTGTCATTTCCAGGTCTGAGAAGAATGATGTTGCTAACTTAAAGGGTATTGCGTTGAATCTGTAGATTGTCTTTGGTAGGATGGATATTTTAACTATGTTGATTCTTCCTATACATGAGCATGGAATATTTTTCCATTTGTTTGTGTCTTCTTGGACTTATTTGAGCAGTGTTTTGTAGTTATTGTAAGGGTCTTTCACTTCTGGTTAGAAAGATGCTGAGGTAATTCATTTTTTGTGGCTATTTTGAATGAAATTGTGCTTTTTATTTGGTTCTCTGCTTGCTTGTTGTTGGTGTATAGGAATGCAACTGTGTTTTGCACATTTATTTTGTACCCTGAGACTTTGCTACAGTCCTTTATCAGTGCAACAGGTTTTTGACAGATTCTCTTGGATTTTCGAGGTATAGCATCTTATCATCAGCAAAGAGGGATAACTTGACTTCCTCTTTTCCTATCTGGATACCCTGATTTCCTTCTCTTGTCTAATTGCCATGGCTAGGATTCCAACACAATGTTGAAAAGAGGGGTGAGAGTGGGCAGCCTTGTCTTGTTTCAGTTTTCAGTAGAAATGAATCCAATTTCTGTCCATTTAGCAAATATGTTAGCTGTGGGTTTATTGTAAATGGCAGTTACTATTTTCAAGTAAGTTCCTTCTATACCTAGGTGTTTGTGGGTTTTTATTAAGAGGGGATGCTGGATTTTATCAAAAGCTTTTTCTGCATCTAATGATATAATCATGTGGTTCTTATTTTTACAACTGTTGATTTATTTAATTACATTTATGTTCTTGCGAATGTTGAATTAGCCCTGCATCCTGGGTATGAAGCTTACTTGGTCATGGTGGATGATTTTTGAGGTGTTTTAGTTTGTTTCCAATAGGTGTACATAGTAATCTCTGATAATCTTTTGTATTACTTTGGGGTCAGTTGTGATTTGATCTTTTGTATTTCTGATTGTGATTATTTGAACTTTCTCTGTCTTTTTCTTTGTCATTCTGGCTAGGGGTCCATCAATCTTGTAAATTCTTTCAAAGAATTAGCTTTTTGGTTTGTTGATGCTTTCTATGATATTTTCTGCATATCCCATATTTGGGCTCTTATTCTGGTGATTTGAATTCTTCTGCTAAAGTTGGGGTTTTAGTGGTTTTCTCTTTCCAGCGCCCTTAGGTGATTTGTTAGGCTCTCCATGTGTGATTTTTTCAGTTTTCTTGTGTGTTTGTAGAGATACAGATTCTACTCTTAGAACTGATTTCATGGTATCCCAGAGATCTTGGTAAGATGTTTCTTCATTTTCATTTGTTTCCAGGAATCTTTTAATTCTGTTTTGATTTCAGTGTTGACCAGCAGTTGTTCAGCATCATGCTGCTTAGTGTCCATGTCTTTGTGGGCTTTGGGGAAATTCTGTTGGTGCTGATATTTATTTTTATTCCACTGTGGTCTGAGAAGTTGCATGACAATATTTCAACCTTTGGGGATGTGTTTATGCTTATTTGATGGCCAAGGATGCGAGTGATCTTGGAGTACATTCCATATGGTGATGAGTAGAATGTATATTCTGTAGTTGTTGGGTGGAATAATCTGTAGATATTTATTAAGACCATTTGGTCTAGTGTCAAGTATAGGTTCTGGATTTCCTTGTTGATTTTTTGCCTGGATGATCTATCTAGGACTGTTAGTGGGGTATCCAAGTCCCCTGCTCTAATAGTGTTAGAGTCAGTATCTTTGTTTAGTTTACTTAGTAGTTGCTTTATAAATGCTGGAGCTCCTGTGTTGGGTGCATATATGTTTAGGATGGATATTTCTTGTAAGGATTGAACCTTTTATCATTATGTAGTGTCCTTTTGCATCTTTTTAAAATTTTTGATAGCTAAAAGTTTGTTTTGTCTGATATTAAGATCACGATTCTTGCCTTCTTTTGTGACCCAATTTGCCTGGAAACTTGTTCTTCATCTTTTATCTTTAAGTCTGCATACATCCCTTGTGATGAGATGAGTCCTGGATGCAACAAATAATTGGTTCATGGTTTCTTATCCAGTTTGTCATTCTGTGTCTTTTCAGTGGTGCATTTAGTCCATCCACGTTCAGACTGATTATTGAAATATGATTGTTTATCACTGTTATGAGGTTCTTATAAAGTTTTTTGTTTTCTTTTGGCTTTGGGGTTGGTGTATGTGTGTTTTCAAGTTTCTTCTTGCACTATATTCTCTGTTGTTTTGTCCTCTGCTGTTCTCTTGGGAAGAGTGTGGTCATTCTTTCTTTTCTTTCATCTGTGCTTAATATGTTTTTAAGTGTCTTCTATAGAGCTGGTCTGGAAGTTGCATAATCTCTTAGGGATTGGATTTCTGGGAAGGAATTTAAATCTCCTAATGAAGCTGTGCTTGGCTGGATAGGAAATTCTTGGTTGAAATTGTTTATCTTTGAGGACTTTGACTATAGGGCTCTAGTCTCTTTTTTGCTTGTAATGTTTCTGTTGATAGGTCTGCTACTATTCTGAATGATTTTTCCCAGTAGGTAGTCTGACCTTTCTCTCTTGCTGCCTTTAGGATTTTTTCTTTTGTGTTACTTTGTGTAGGTAAATTACTATGTATCTAGGGGTTAGTCTTCTCATTTGCTGTCTTGTGGGGCTTCTCTGCATCTCTTGTGCTTGGCTGGTTACATCTCTGGTGAGATGGGGAAAGTTTTCTTGGGTTACCTCCTGAAATACTTGCTCCAAGTTGTTCTCCATTTCCCTTTCTTCTTCTGGGATACCAGTCAGGCATAGGTTCAGCCTTTGATATAATCACACATCTCTGTAGGCTTTGTTCTTTCTTTCTGAGTCTTCTTTCTATGTTTTTTACAGATCAGGTTAATTCCATGTTCTGGTCTTCAAGTTCTGAGATTCTTTCTTCAGCTATATTAATTCTGCTCTCCATGCTTGTCATCTTGGTAATTTCCAGGATGAATTTTTTCCCCCAAATCTCTGTTACAAGTTCTTTCAGTGTTTCATCTTGTCTTCCTTGAGTCTTATGCACTCTTTCCATCCATTCCCTAATCCCTGTCACGTTCTGAGGCCAGCTGTTGGTGACTTCCATTGTTTGGGCACCAAGGTCTGATTTTTTAGGAGTTTTGTCTTTGGTACACTTGAAATTGACTGAGGTCTTCCTTTGATTTTTTTTTCCTCATTTGTGACAGATCTCTTGTTTTTTTCTTTAGGTCTGTCATTCAGTGTCAGTGGGAGAGGCTTTCCCTTCTGATGTTTTCTTAGTCATCTATTTTTCCCTGATCCATGCTTTGGATTTGTTCTATTTTGAAATAGGATGGTGGATGGAAAGCTTTGGTGTCCTTTGTAGTTTTGAAAGTTGAATAAAGTAGGGGATGGGGTGCCAGGATTCAGAAACTATTTGCAAATTACAATGTTCACTTATTGTGGTATGTTTTCCCTGAGACCCCCTCCCCATCACCACTCTGTATGATGATGCAAAGCAGAAACAAATGCAAAAAACAATTGAATACACACACACACACACATACATACACACATACCCTTAAACAAAGTGGAATAACAACAAAGTGAAACAAAACATACAACAACAACAAATCAAGAAAACTGAACAAACACACATACATGTCTAGCACAAAGTGAATGAGAAGAAAAACAGAAAGACCAAGAGAAAAAAAAATGGAATTCAGATCGAACCCTTACACATTTATTGACACACACCTTAAACTATAAAAAATGAAAATAAAATTAAAAATACAGAAGAACAAAAGAGCAATAACAGACCAACTATGACAACAAAATTGAAAGATGAACACTCAATCATTCACATACACACATAAACAGAAAACAACAAATAAAAGAAGAAAAACAGAAAACTAAAAGAAAAAAAGAAAGAAAAAAAATTTTTTTGGGAGGGAATGCAGATCAAACCCTCACAAACACATTCATGCACAAAAGAAAAATATTTAAAAAGTGGATGAACTAACAAGCAGGCAAAAAATTTTTAAAAATTAAAAAAAAAAAAGGAAAGGAAACCTGTCCTCTTGTGGCAGGCTATATAATTGGTCTCTCCTGCAGAGCCACCTCTTTTACTCTCTCAGTGTCCAGAGCAGGGGAAGAGGAGGGGTCGTGGAGGTGGGTGGGATTGCATTCCTCCCCTCCCACTCTCATATGATCAGGAAGATCTCCTCCCTTGGGGAGGTGTGGGATTGTCTCTTCCCCGGGTATGTTCTCGCAGTGGGGGTGGGGTGGGGTGGGGTACCCCAGCCAGACCTATCCTGGAATGGAGTTCTCCTATTGCAACTGATGTCCAGGCTCTGCCTGGGTTTGTCCCTCTCAGTTATGGCCCAACTGTGTGAATCTGATGTTTAGCAGATTGCTGTGGAGGAGGGGGCTTGGGTCAGCCCAGAACTCACCACTGATCTCTTTGGAGTCCTTCCTCCTCCTTGATGGGATGGTGGGACTCAGCACTTGTCAGGTCCCTCCATATTTTGTGCTTTTAGAATATTCCCTCTGGGTCACGATAAATCCCTGAGTAGTTGATCCACCAGTCACAGAGATGGGGTCTGTTGCTCTGTGGTGACCAAGTCAGAGCGCTTTCCTGTTCTGCCTTCAAGATACTGGTGTGGTGCCTCTCTTGTCCTGTTCCGTGGGACTTTGCCTCTGGACTCCCTTGGCAGCCCCTGCTGCCAGTGCCCTACCAGGCTCTGAAGTGGTAAGACAAAGCCTGGAGCTGGCAGTCTCTCTCATTGCAGTGGTGAGGCACAGCCTGGGGCAGCGGTTTCTCCCTGCCACCGGGTCTTCCAGGGAAACTTTTGTCCATTTAAAAAAAGGAAATGGTGCTTGACTTTTGTGACCTGAGAAGAGCCAGGGACCAAATAGAGAAGCTGCAGCACCAGGTGCTGCACCAGAAGGGCCCTGGCTACTTGCTCATGAGCCCCCACTTAGTCAGTCTCTCCCAGCATTTTCTTTCCATGAAGGGTTTTGTTGTTTTTTTTTTTCAAATGGTGCTTGGCTTCTGCGTCTCGGGAATCATTAGGGTCCAAGTCCAGCAGCTGCGACACTAGGTGCTGCACCAGGAGAACCCTGGGCGCTAGCTCCCTAGCCCTCACTCAGTGAGCCACTCAAATGCCCACTCACTTTCCAGCACATACACAAAATTTTCCATACACCCATTCCCACCAGGGACTTACATAGTCCAATTGGCTTGGTTGCCATCTTCCCCTTATCTAGGCCTGTTTTAACATTGCAAAGCAGGAAGGCCCTGCTCTAACTCCTCCTCAAGCTTGTCTTAACATTGAAAAACACCAAACTGTGTGCTCTAACCACCAAACTGGCTCACAAATGTGGGAAAGGAAGGCTCCTCAGACTTTTCACAGAGCCCCTTACCCTACTTGCATATAAAAGACCCTCTCTGCCTCAGGCACTTTACTTTAATAAACTCCTTTGCCTGCACATAGAGTATGTGTTCCTTTTTGGCAAGCCTTATGGTTCTGAAATTCTGAGTTAGTTTTTTTTTTTTTAAACATGCAATATTTAATTTTTAAAAAGTATAATATGTATAGAATATATAGAATGAGGACTAAACACTGACCTTTTTTATTACCTTGCCAAATTCCTAACTAAGGGATTTGGGAGTTTTTATTTTTTTAATTAGCTTTCCCTATGTAATGTGGTTTACTTTCCAATCTGACTCTGGCATAACATCACATAACAAATGAAAAAGGAAAATCAAAGTATTTTATGATCCTGTAAAGCTGTCTCTTGGGGACTCCTAGACTCAGGGCACCCTTTAAGATACTTATTCTCTCTCAAGTCAGCTACCTATGAGGCTTCATCTATAAATTAAAAAACTTGGAATTTTTCTGGAGCCTTATCTCAACAGGACACTTTTACTAATTTCAAAATTCCTTAGATAAGGGCCTGACTTTTGCTACAAATTGCCAATCAAGAAATCTTTAAATGCAACCTGCAAGCCCCTTACTTGGAGATGTTCTTCTTTCCCAGTCCAAAACAATGTAAATCACATATATGTTGATTTATGGTTTTCTGTAACTTCTGTCTTCTGAAAATGTCTATAAACCAAGCTACAATTCAATTATAACAGGCATACATTTGGCTAAACATAAGCCACCTTAAGTATTTAACAGAATTTGGTATCTTTCATCAACAGCAGAAATACCAGTGTAAAGCAGTCACGTAAAGTTTGATTAATTATTACAAGGTGAATATACTCATGTAACCAAGAAATAGAGACAGCTTCACTCATGCCCTGACAATTGTTTTCTTCTTCCCTCCTCCAAATGGTAACTCAGATCTTAAGAGCGAATATCATCGACTATGCTTTTTGTATGTGCTTTTATTGCATAAAATTTTAAACCTATGCAAAATAAACAAAATAGTATAATACACCTGTAACCCAACCTTATTAACAACTACCAGTCATGTGCCATTTTGTTTCTTCTCTACTTCAATCTATTCCCTGCTACCCACTTGGTTTTTTAGTTCTTTTTTTGGTGTGTGCGGGGGGGTGAGGTCAAGTGTACATGCATTGAAAGGGGTGAATCTTTTTTTTTTCTTTTAATTTTTTTAATTTTAAAGATGTGGGGTACAATACAGGGATTCAGGGTTAGGTATACAAATTACAAATCTTAAAACATACAGTTTTGAAAGATATGATTATGGTTACACCTGTATAACCATATCTTTTAGAAATAGAAAATTTTAATCATCTGCAGAAAATTCCCTCATGTCTCTTCCCAGGCAATTTTTTCTCCCCCAGAGGCTGTTTATTTGCTGGTTTATTTTTATTTCATTTACTATGGGTTCATATGCCTGAAATCTTACAATATATCTTATTTTATGTCTAGCTTGTCTTATTTAGCAGGTTTATGACATTCATCCAGGGTGTGTGACTCAGTAGTTTGTGTCTGTGTATTACTGAATAGTATTTTATTGTAGGATGCCTAAAATTTGTTTATCCTTTACCTACTAATGAACATTTGGGTTGTTTCCTGCTTAGTCATGACTAAGGTCTATATGACTAAGACTATAAACATGGAACTAAGGTTTATAAACATTCTTAGTTACCATTTTTATATATACATGCTTTTTACTATATCATTTAATTTATTAATATTTAGGTGACATCTCTTTGCATTTTTAGTGGTTCCTTTGGGATTAAAATATGCATGTTTAACATATCACAATCTATTTAGAGTTAATACTGTACCATTTTAATAAATGTAAAATATAAAGACCTTGCTACAGAACAGTGCCATTTACCTCCTTCTATCCTTTGTACTAGTCTTATAAATTTTACATCTACACATTATGAATCCCACCATACAGTGTTATAATTTTTGCTTTAAATAGTCATAGGTCTTTTTTAATTAAGAGAAAATGATATTAATAAATATTTGGAAGAAGGCACTTTGGAGTTATGCAAATACACTCTATCTCCTTTAAATTTCACCCATAATTTTTGTATTGTTCAGTACATTATGCCTACAGTAATTATTAGTGTGATGTTTTAGTAGTGATTTTCTATTTTGTATTATCTTTCTACACTGATTAGTACTTGAAATTATGTGAAGATTTTCTCTCCTCTCCCTCCTGCTTTCCCTTTTTTTTTCTTCTTTCTTTTCATATTTATTTAATCTTTTTGAAGTCAGTCTGGACACATGGATATTAAGATTATTCTCTGGGTTATAGTAATTGCCAAGCGCGCTATTGAGGATTGTCCAATTTGATCATCTAAACAATCCCGCCCTATCAGTCTTCTGGGACAGGCGAGGAAACTTCCATCTGAGGAGGGGCCCAGAGTCTGGGCGAGTGGCTGGTAACCTGGCAACCCTGCAGATTCTCCCCCATTCCCCCAGCCAGAGGAGGCCCCTTTCAAGTTCACTCACTTGTAAATCACTCAGGCCCTGGGCTGTCCGCCCTCCCCCAACCTCCTGGCTCACCTGGCGGCTTTCCTGGGCCTGGCCTCGACCCCTCGCCTAGACTGGGAACTGGCTGTCCCAGGGGACTGGCTCCCTACGGCTGCTGGCCAGGCCACCCCTCTCCGCCAGCGGCTTGAAGCCTAGTAGCAGTGTGTGCGTGGCAGACAGAATCTGAGCACTCAGTTGGCTTAGCTGGGGGCCGTGGGCTTACACCTTGGGCACCGGCGCCTGCGCAGGGTGGGCCAGCACATCCTCCCCTGGCCCCATGGCTCCTCTTCAAGGCCTTGCTGGCCCCGTCTGACCTTGCGCGCCAGTGGACCCAAAGGGACCCTGAAGCCAAGGGCAAGGGTCGGCGTTCCTGCCTCCCCACGCCCCTTGGATGCCCTCCCGCTCCTCCACCAGTCATTGGGTGCGCAGACCAGGGAGCTGACAACTAGATCCCAAGGCAGGAGAGCAGAGCAAGGGCAGTGGTGGAGCTGGAGGATGTTCTGGAGAAACATGAGGGCCGATCAGGCCAGCATCAATTACGCAAATTGGGTAAACTATATTAAGGAAGGAAATCTGAGAATAACAATAATTGTAAAGACTGGATAGTCAGTTCTGAAACATTTGCAGTTGGTTCCCCAGCAGGAAATAAAGAAAGTAGTTAACAGGCGGGCTCGGTGGCACCCACGGGTTGGAGACCCACTCAGGCAACTTGGCGAGACCTCGTCTCTACAATAAATAAAAAATTGGGGGGGTGTGGTAGTGTGCGCCTGTAGTTCCGGCTACTCAGAAGGCTGAGGCAGAAGGATCCCAGGAGTTCAGCAGGTCGAGGCTGCGGTGTCCGGGAGCGTGCTTCTGTTCTCCAGTCTGGGCGATACAGTGAGACTCCAACACAAAAATAAATAAACAAACAAATAAATAAAAAATAAATAAATAAATAAAAAGTAGTTAACCCACTGCATGTTCTTGGATCTCCAACAAACAGAGGCAGTCAACTATTGCTGTTTAACAGACAAAAACCCTACAATTAAGTAGCCACTTTGCAAACCTCTGGAAATGGTTGTAGTCAATTTACAAAACTTCTCCATGCCCCGCAGGCAACACCCGGCCCACACTGAATCCCCCACGGAGAATCCAGATGCGATCAATAGTGTAAATGTTTCCACACAGCCCCTGCCTCTTTGCAGATTGCAGACACTCTCTCCGCTGTTTGGCGCATTGTGCCTTCTCAACGTGTCTTCCCTTTAATAAATCCAACTTTCTTAATTCATAACTGTCCTGGTGAATACTTTCACCATCCCCTCCGGCCATACCTAGCCTGCCACACAGGGCAGGTGTCACCTCGTCATGCTGATCCCCAGGGCCTGAGGCACTCACACCCCTTCTCCAAAGTTCACCCTCTGACATTGGCAGAAACCGGTCAGGAACAGGGTCCCCGGCAGGCAGCTCCTCGCTCTAAAACCCTGCGGCCCCCCCCCCCCGCCTTACCCGCTCAGAGGAGCAGCAGAATCCGGGCCCTGGCCTTGAGAGCGGAGACCCCTCCCCACCCAGGCGCCCTCCCCGGCCAGACACTGCCTTCCAGCCCCTCCGGGTCCGTCCTCGCCGGCTGCTCTCATCACTACGCGCTGCTCCAGGCCTGGGGATCCGAGGCGACTCCAGTCACTAAGGACACGGCCATGAAGAGCGCCATGGCACAGGCCCGGGCAGGGACCGGCGTCACAGCATCCTTGGTCTTCCTGGGGGCATGCGACCCCCACACCTGGCTCGGGCACCCGTGGGAGGTCAACCCGCCACCCGGGCATCCGGGGGCGGACGCCACGTGACCCAGGTTGCTGTCCACTACTTCTCGGTCCTCCAGCCCACCCACCCCGCCCAAGGGCTCTGGGTCCCTGCTGTCGAACCTTATCCTTTCCCTGGCTGTACGGGGCAAACTTTCCAGAGCGCAACGTCAGCGCCCTTGGCAGTCCTGCTGCAGGAACCGTCCGGATCCGAGTCAGCCAGGTGCCTCAGCCCCTCCACGTGCCTGAAGGGCCCGGCGCCTGCCCAGACCTCCTGCTTGGGACCCCCCAAGTGTGGCGGTGAGAGTGACCACCGCGTGGTGCTGGAGCCTGGGCCCAGCCCTGACCACCCCGCTCGGGTGTCTGTGCGTGGGGACGCGCCCCACCTGGCCGGCGGTCACTGGACGGGGACCAGTATATGTGAGAACGATTGGTCAAAATTGACTTTTGTTTCCCCAAGGGGAGAGACTGACTTTGTAATGATGTGTTGTCCTTATTTACTTAAAACCTGTAGTGTCTAATTATTGTAAAATGTTTGCCCGTCATTCTGTCAGTAAATTTGAGGGTTTTTTTTTTTGTTGTTTCTATTTTAACCAGTCCTTTTGTTTGTTTCTCTTTTAAGACGAATTTTAAATACTATCTGATGTCAACAAGGTATCTTCAGAAAAATTTAATGAGAGGAGGTGAACATTCTTTTTCAGGAGGAGCTGATATCTCAATTGAATATTTGTCAGTTTTATTAAATGTTAGTTTCAGCAAAATTAAAATAAACTATTTAAAATTTCTCATAATAGTTGGAATGATAAAATAAATTCTGGTGCAATAATAGTATACTAATTTTTAGAATTCTTAAATATTTTGATGTGTATAGTTGAAGACATGCTTGAAAAATTCATGCCATAGCAATTTTGTTACTTTAAAATGCCTTTCTTTGCTCTATAAAGAAGCAATACATTAATCATAGCCCTAACAGCCTGGATATCTAGCTAAAACATTCTTTGAAGATTAAATTTTCATGAAGTAGACCAGGAATAAAAAAACAAAGTCTGTAGTTTTTCCTCTGCCTTTAGAAATCTTACTAGACAGGTGTTCAGAAATCAAAATCTGGGTTTGTTAGGACTTCATTTTGTTGAGTTTTTTTTTTTTGTGAATTGGAGTCTCTGTTGCCCAGGCTGGAGTGCAGTAGCATGCTCACAGCCACCATGGCCACTGACCAGCTGGGCTTAGGCAATCCCTCTGCCTCAGTCTTTCAAATAGCTGGAACTACAGACTCATGTCACCACTACAGGCTAGTTTTTTTTTTTTTTTTGGTTTTGTTTTGTTTTTGTGATTTATTGTAGAGACGAAGCCTCCCCAAGTTACCCAGGCTGGTCTTGAACCCCCAGGCTTAAGCAATCCTTTAGCCTAGGCCTTCCAAAGTGCTGGGAGTACAGGTTGAGCCACCATGCCTGGCCTGCTGAGAGTTTTAAGAGCTGATTTAATAATTAATATATGTAATTGAGATGGAGCCAGGATCTTCCTTAGGGGCCTGTGTCTCCCCCACCCCAAGCATGGAAATAAAGGAAAATCTTGAGTTCCTTCAAGGGACCATTCTAACCCTGAGAAGCAAATGAGCAACTTGATAAGCAGGAAGGTAGGAAGGTATCAGCTTAAAACAAAAGCCAAAGAAGTAAAAACCACTAGATATTTGGTACCCTATATAAACTTAAAAAGAAGAGTGATAGCATGTTAGTTTTCAAAAACCTGGACCCCCACACAGACTTCAGATAAGGGGGAACTGAAGACTGAAATCTGTCATTCTTTATTCTAAAGTTCTTCCTGAGGGGACTGTAGAAAGTAACGCTCATGAGCCAGAGCTTATTTCTTTTCTGCCGATCCCACAGTTTTATTTTATTTATTTTATTATTTTGAAAATTCTATTAACTTAATTATTATTATTTTTGAGTCAGGGTGTTACTCTGTTGCCCAGGTTGCAGTACAGTGGCACAATCATGGTTCACTGCAGTCTCCATCTCCTGGGCTCAAGTAATCCTCCCATCTCAGCCTCTTGAGTAGCTAGAACTGCAGGCATAAGTCACTGCGACTACCGATATCCCAATTTTTAAAAATTATTATTATCATTTTTTATTATTATAAGGATGTGGGGTACAATTCAGGGTTAGGTATACAAACGTTGATTACGCAGGTACCCTTGTTGATGAGGTATGCCTCTTCCTCCCCTAGCAGCTTCCCTTGACTGCCAATCCCGCCCTCCCCCCAGGCAGTTTTCCACTACTGTCAATCCTTTTCTTATAGTATTATAATAATTGTTCAAGGGAGATTCCAAATTTTAACACAAAGCTTTGCCTCCTTAACCATTCAGATTAGAAAACCCTTGAGTCCACCTAGCCCTGTGGACCCCGTACTTCAAGGTGTCCCACCATTTTAGGTTAACCCAATATACATATATCCTCTATTGAGAGAGAAGAAAGGAAGGAACCAGATAGGAAGACAGATTGGGGCGTTTCCCTGGTAAAAACTTCCACTGCAAGCCCCATGGACCGAAATGAGAACTACTTCCAGGTTGCAACCCGACTTCCCCTTTTGTGCACTTCTTTCTGATTGGTGCATTTTTCTAGCCGCCCCACCAACCAATCAGCACTCCCCAGAGTACTATATAAGCCCCTGGCCTTGGTGCCATTTACCCGGCAACCCACTTGGGTTCTTTCTCACTGTGACAGCTGCAACACTTGCTTTCCTGAATAAACTTAGACGTGCTTGCCCTCCAGTCTAAGCAATTCTTATTCTCGGTTGTGAGGCACGAACCTGGGACTTGCAGAGTCCAGAGAGTGTCATGAGCAGGTTACAACCATAACACTGGAATCATGAATTATATTCTTTTTATTGCCTTTCTATGCTCATCACACATATACCAAAACCAAACAGGTTACTCATGTTTGAAGCTCTGTTACAGAGTCAACAAGGCCACAACATCCAAGAGGTACTTCCTCCAGGAACTCAGGCACACCTGAAGAGTCACCTGACACACAGTAATATAGAGAGTGCTGGCATACTGCTGGTGGTCATGGTTGGGATGGTCAAATGAGATAACTCCAGGACTGGACCAACCTCCGCAGTCCCACGGAGAGCACTCTGCTGATGCACACACTGGCAGAGCCTTCAGCAGTCTCCTAACCAAATATCCTATCTCAGTGTCCTCCTTATACAGTCCACTTGTGGAGTGATTCATATATAACCACTTGACTCCTTATCAGCACACAGCTGTCCTCAGGCAGCTGCCCCACTCCATCTGAAATTATCAGTCCAGAGTGTTCACCCGCTTTGGGCTTACATTCCAAGTTATGCCCATTACATTACTTTAGACATGGCCACACAAAATTCAAGAGCATTCCTAACAGAAAGCTGTGACCTTCCCTAAGAACCCGGAAATCTCCATGTAAGATCTGAGAGCTGTAACACTCCTTGGAGTTCCACGGCTGTTGGCATCCTTCAGTTCTCAGGTGCCACCATGTCCTCCTCAGGGTCCTCCAAGCAAGAGCCACAATTAGAGCAGCTGAGAGCTGTAGCACTCCTTGGGGCTGCTGGCATTCTGAGTTCTCTGGCATCATAATGCCCTTGGTTCCCACGTGGGTCTCAGGCATCATAATGTCCTTGGTCACCATATGGATCTCAGGCTGGCAGTGCAGCTTGGTGAGACTGCAACACTATTACTGATTTATGATTTCACTGGTAACCTCTGCCTTCTCATCTTTAAAAAACCCTTGCCTTACCCTTACCAGTAAGCTATGGAGGAGTTTGGGTCCTAAGCATTCGCTGCCCTATTCTCCTTGCTTGGAGTCCTGCAATAAATACCTCACTTTCTGTCACTGAAATCCTAACCTCAGTGTTTGGCTTTTCTGCCAGGCAGGTGGTTTCAAGTTTGGTTCTGTAGCATAATGTAAAATATATGCCAACCAGGGAATTGACATTTTTCCATACATCAGTAAGTCGTCTGACAGTGGCCTAATGTAACTTGCAGAAAATAATATTATATTCAGAATAATAGCAATCTCATTTTGGTTTTTTAAAAATCAAACTCTTTTCAGGCAGAATTATTTTTTTGTTGTAATTTTCTAAAGTTATTTTACTAAAGTTACTATGACAAATATACAACAAATAGAGTACTTTTTTCTACTTTTATTAACTTTTACAATCTGTGTCTGTTAGCTTAGGAAATGACCTATTCTTTCTGTGAACAGGTATTTCACTAGGTCATTTAGCTAAACAGCCTGTTTAAAACGATATGCTGGGAGAAAATCATCATTCATTTTGGGAAAATGCATCATTGTTTTCAAGATATATTTTCTTTTCAAGATATATCATTGCTTTTCAAGATATATTTTGTACAAATTACACATTGTCTGCCTGATGTATCAACACTGGGCAGAGAATCACAACCAAAAATATGAGCAAAGTCAGATAAATAAAAGTGGATATATATTTTTGTCCATTTTGAGAGCTTAATCCAAATTTACCTTGGTCTTTTTCCATTTTGAGAGCTTAATCCAAATTGTCTTGGTTTTTAAAACTGTATTTAGGCAACTTCAACAAAGAGAAAAAGAATAAGTTGACACTAAGTCAGTTCTTAGAACAGCAACAAAACTCTATAGCATGTATAAGACAGATGAAGTCATTTGCATAAAGGTACAGCATTGGAATAGTCTACTGTATTTGTTTTTATATTTTTGCATAAAAAACACGTATTAAAAGCTAAGGTTAAATTTCTTATTACAGGGACTTATACCTTTTTCATTGAATTCCATGATATTCAATAGTGTGATGTGTCAGGGGAAGGACTATGGATGATGGTTCTAAGTTTTCTTTTTACTCATAGTACAGCTGGATTCAAATAAAATGTTTTGAAGCTTACTAGAAGCTCATATATATGTTATATATGACATATTCATATTTAACAATTATAAACGTATTAATCTAACAAAAGAACAAAAAAACACACGGACCAAAAACTGACAAAACTCAAGGGAGTAATAAATAATCCAACAATAATAGTTGGAGACTTAAATGTTGCACTTTCTGTAATGGAGAGAAAAAACAGAAGATCAACAATGAAAGAGAAGACTCGAACCAATTTCCTTTCTAACTAGTCCTAACAGAGAAAAAAGGGTCAAAAAACTGCCTGTTGAGTACCATGTTCATAAATTGGGTGACGAGTTCAATAGAAGTACAAAGCTCTCTATCGCAAAATATACCCATGTAACAAAACCTGCACATGTATCCCCTTAATTAAAAAAAATAGAGTAAGAGTTTGTATCAGGCACAGTAGCTTGACTTAGTTAGTGTGGAATAATCATAAAAAGCCCACAGATACCAAAAAGGGATGAAAAGAATTTGCAGACATATCGAGTGCATTATATGTATTTTTCAAATTTCTGCTATGATGAGAAATAAAAAAAAAATATAATGTTGGGCTTGGTTTCCTAAACTCAGCACTCAGCCATTTCCCCAAATTATTTAAGTACTTCTGAGATGCTTCAGAGACATTCCCTGGTGGGGATTATTTCCAATGGTGAACAGCAGTAGATGGATGAGAATCTGAAAGAATCCTGCTTCTATTGCTGAAAGGACACTCTCCAGAACCTCAAAGGTCTAGGGAAGCTGCATAAGTAGTGTGGTCTGTGGATGTGCATAGGTTTTGGAGCCAGGCAGACTTGATCTTGAGTCTCAGCCCAGTTGTTTAAAAGCTGTGGGGCTGTGAACAAGTCTCTGACTCAGAACCTCATCTGTAACAAAAGGCATAATAATACTGACAGCAAAAAGAGCAGCAGTTTTTCATCCCTCTCTGTATCCACACCCTTGGCGATAGGCTTTTATAGCTGCTGCCATCAAGAGGTAGAATCAATTTCCCAAACCTTTGATCTGGCTGTCCTTATCTTCTCAGGTCAATGAAAACTATGACAAGCTTCTTGAACTGATTCTGCATTTTTTTTTCTTTTCTCAAACTCTGCCATCTCCATGAGAACAAGTCCATGTTAGCCTGCTGGAAGACAACATACCATGGGGAGGAGAACCGAGGTGCCCCAGTTGGCAGTCAGCTTATCCAGAAGCCACCTCGTCAGCAGCTGCCACACAAGACTGAAGGAGCTCAGCTGAGACAAGAAGAATGGCCTAGCTGAGCCCAGCCTAAATTGCTGATCAGCTCAACTATGAACTGATATATTGTGGGATGGTTTATTATGCAGCAATGGCTACCTAATACTGCATATACACTTAGTGTAGTTAGGTTCAAGGATTCAAGGTCAGATTCAAGGACAGGTTGATTACTAGTTATCTGGCAAACAGTAGACACCCTAAAGGCAGTTTTCCTTTACTTAAAGTTGGATCTCTTGTTTGATGGTGTTAGGTTATGCAGAAGTGTGTGTGGACATGCACGTATGTGACTGGTACTTAAACTCACACAGTCCTTCATACCACAGAAAGAAACACAGCATCCTAACCATCAGGGCCAAGGCCAAGTTGCAAACTAAGAAGTTTGCCTTTAACTTATTTCTTCCACATCTGAATTCTAGAGGTCAAATCTGTGGACAAATCTGAAGACAAGGGATTCCCTCCTAGGGCCCATTGTTATTTCTTCTCTGTCTGATCTTTGGAATTGGGATGGACTCCTGCCAAGCATCAAATGAGAGATAGTGTTCTACCTGTGGACACTTCCTGCTTGCAGCCTCTGCGTTCTCTCTGTGCATTGTCTCTCCCATCCTTAGGTCTTAAGATGGATGTTGGCAGAAAGGTGTTTCCGCATCTCTGGCAGAAAAGGGGAGTTCAGGCCATTCACCTCTCTGAGGTCAGAGAAGTCACTGAGTGTTTGCAATTAGCTGGTCTGGATTAGGATGTGCTAGAAGGTGACTTTGGAAAATTTTAGTACCAAATAAACTAAAATGCTTCATTTGTAATATTATACTGGTATATTGAGATGATAATAATTTAGATATATTCGTTTAAATAAATTATTACAATCAGTTTCACCTTTCCTTTTATGTTGCTACTAGAAAATTTAAGACGACTCATGAGGCTCATCTTATTTCTATTGGACATTGCTGCCTGGGAAGATTGCCTCCCTTTTCAAAACCAGAGTGACTCTTCAAAAGACCAGACGGCATTTAAGGTATGAAAACTGAAATTTTAAAAGAATTGTCATTGTTTTCCATTTGGAATACTATATATGTTACTTATAAAGGGGCACAGCCTTACAGACAAGGTTAAGTGTGCATGTCCCCCACGCAGCGCCAGTTCCCAGGGCATGGAGGACACTCTCCCAGTAGAGAACGTGTCACATCTGCTTTCTTCAGCCACGTGTGGCGTGGCTTTACCTTTCACACGGGATTCGGGGGCGGGGCCACGAGTCTGTCCAATCAGCGGGCTGGGTGGAGCTTGTCCGACTAGGCGCGCAGGCGCAGACGGGAGGGCGTCTTATGTCTCGTCTGTGTCCTGCTAATGACTTCAGGGCTCTTCGCGGCTCCCAGTGGGTCCCCGCAGCTTCCGTCGCCCTGTGACTTACAGGTATTGGGAGATTGAGAGGAAGGATCCTGGGAAAGCCAGAGCCAGGACATGGTGAATGTGCGGGACTGGACCTTTTGAGAGGGGAGGGACCGGTTGAACCGGCGGCAACTGCCGAGGTAGGACCAGACCTCTCCGGGAAACAGCTCCAGAGTCTGTACCCGAGTCCTACGGGCGCAGCTCGGCCCTCGGTCCCCTCGGCCGCAGGGTGGCGCTGGGCTGGGACCCGGACGTCGTTTCTTGCTTGGGCAGCGACTTGACCCGCCCGGAGCGCTTTATGGGCAGCCCCTCCCACAGCCCCGCGGTCCCCAGGTCGTGCGGGGAAGACTGGAGGGTTGCGGGGGAAGGTCCCGCCTCGTGTGTGGGGCTGTACGGGAGGAGCTGTGGTCCGTGGGTCCCCAGTTCCCCCTTTCTCCTGTTAAAAGTTAAACTGAGGTGCCCTTAAAGTCTTAAGAGTATTTTGTGCAAACAGCAATTGGAGAGCGCCCAGTCACGGTTTGTGGTTTGGGGGCTACCGGAAGGCCTTGAAGGAAATCTAAGGTGCACGGGGAAGCAAAGCACATTCAGCAGTTGATTGGTTACGGTTACGCAGTCGCCTGATTTGGATTATCCCGGTGCAAATCTCTGGGTTGTGTAATTAGAGGTTAAATGGTGGTTTGTGGGTGGTTAAGCTAAGTTTGGTTGCCCTGGAAGTTAATTTGCAAGAAACGCGTGAGTTACATTTTGGATTTCTTAGGTAGAAAGAAACCCAAGGCACTACAGCCACTTCAGATTGCCTGATACTATTTTATCACTCCACAGAGGGGCTTTTTTGAACAGTGCAAGGTTAGAGATAACCAGGTCCACACGCGACTGTGTCTTTCCACAGTGTCAGACTTTTCTTGATACTATCTTGATCATAAAAGCCAGAGCTACATGGGATTCCCAAGGAGACAGTTCTCCTTTGAACCATCCTTTCACTTGGTAATCAGAGCTGCAGGCACAAGGGCTCAAGCCATTCCACAAGTCATTACTGCAAACCATACTAACAGGGTATTTAAAATCTCTCTCTCTCTCTCCCTTTCTCCCTCTCTCCCTTTCTCCCTCTCTCCCTTTCTCCCTCTCTCCCTCTCCCCATCTCCCCATCTCCCCCTCTCCTCCTCTCCCCCCTCCCTTCCTCCCTCTCCTTACATTGAACATTGCACAACAAGGTAATATTTAACATTAAGAGAAAAGGGATAATAAAAAGAGTTAATGAACCAGTCCACGGGAAAGCGAAGTGAGCAGCGGTTCACCTCGCAGAAGTCAGGCATCTTGCAAGGAAGTCTTTCGATATGGACTGAGCCTTCCCCAGTAGATGCTGGGCAGGGCCTCTTGTGGCAGCAGTTACCAGATGCTTATCATGAGTAACAGCAAGATGTGTCTGGTAAAGACCCCTCTAGTGATCCGTTAGACTCCTGTCTTGTGGCCACAAAGCCCTCTAATGAGAACCGAAAGTGGAAGGGCATGTGTGGTTACCTCCTTATAGGTTTTGTGCGTCCCTTTAACATCTAGCTTCTGTTGACATGAGGCTTTTTAAAAATGCAAATGGAGTATTTCTCTAAGACTGAATTGCTTATGTCAAGGGTGCTGTATACAGACCTTTCTGTGCATTTTCTGAATGCATGGCAAGCAGGGTCACAAATCCATGTCGCTGTTCTCCCAGCCTATGTCTTCTAGGCTTGCAGTAAACTTCTACCTTTCTAGTTCTTTCTTCCATGATGGCTTCAGAGAATGAATGCATGATAGTATGGTAGACAAATTGGTCAACCACAAAGTCAATGAAATATCAATTCCTCCTCTTTGCTGGGTGGAAATTTTTGACAGTGGATAAGTCTTTTGAGTTTCCTGTTATCTAGACTTGGCAGTTAATGCTAAATTGGCATTAATCATATGATTAATCAACATGATATGTTTACTAAATACATTTGTTATGGAAATAATTAAGTTATATATTTGTTGTCTGAAAAAAATATGTACTTTTTTCCATAAGAGTACTAGTCTCAAATAGATCTCCCTTATAATATTATCTAATGCTAATTACCTCCCAGAGATGCTACCTAATATCACATTTGGATTAGGGTTTCAACTTTATTTTGGTAGTGAACATAAGCATTCAGTCTATAATATTCCATAAGAGTGTTTTATACAACATTTTGGCTATTCTCAGACATTTGTCTACTTTTTAGTTTTTAGGAGTAGCTTTTCTTAAGTTCATCAACAACCCTTATTGTGAATTTCATGGAATTTAACAAAACCCTAGAGTTATTTGGGAGCACTGACATCATGGTGATTGATGTTCAGTCTCTTTTCCAAGTACATGTGCTTTCATTTTACTTGTTGATGCCTTTTAATGTATACTTTTTATTATAATCATTTTATATTATTCATTAGACTAATACTTTAGGACTTTGGAAACTTAGTTTTTATAGATTATTATCTTCTAAAAAATTATTTTCAATAGCTTGTTGGTAACAACTCAAAATACCCTGAAATTTATATATTGAGTTTGCATTTTGGAAACTTGCTGCAAATATTGCATATAGAGAAATACAAAAAAATAATTGCACAGTCAGTTGAAACACTGAAAAGGGAATGTATATATAATGACAACCAGAAGACCACTTGGAAAAAGCCTTCATACCACATACCACCCCACTTAAAATGATTCCTAAAGGCTGAATTATTCCCTTTCTCTGCAGGTGGTGCCAGTGTTGTGAATTATAAGATAATTTCCTTGTTTTTCTTCATAGTTTTATAATCATATCTGTATTTCTGTTAATATATTTTTTTGCATGTTTTTATGAAAATGTATTTTGTTTGTAATATTGTTTTCTTTTTACACAGTTATAAATCTTCATTGAAATGGTGATTCATCTGCTTTTTTATTTAATAGCCTTTGTTTTTTCAATGCAGTTTTAGGTTTACAGAAAAAAATGTGCAACTAGTACAGAGAATTTCCATATATGCTTTTCCTCCCCAGTTCATGATTTTCCCTATTTTCAACATCTTTTCGTTGTCTTAACAATGTCTTTTGCAAAGCGAAATTTTTATTGAGTTTAAATTTATCAATTTTCTCATTCTCAAATCATTCTTTTGATGTTTCATCTGAATCTCCATTGCCAAACCCAAGGTTGTCTTAAGTTTCTTCTCCATCATCTTCTACATTTTGTGTTTTACTTTTAGGCTTATGATTTAAATTGAGTTAATTTTGTGAAAGATGCAAGATCAGTCTCATATATTTCTTTGCGTATGGATGTCTAGATGTTTCAGCAACATTGATTTGAAAGGATATCATTTCTCCACTGAATTTCCTTTCCTCCTTTATGAAAGGTCAGTTGATTATGTTTTTCAGGGTTTATTTCTAGGTTCTATGTTCTGTTGTATTGATCTGTTTATTCTTTCTTAAATATCATACTGTCTTGATTATTGTAGCTTTATAGTAAATCTTTAGGCCAGGTAATATCAATTTTGTGAATTGATTCTTTAGTATATGTTGTCTGTTTTTTCTCCCCATATAACTTTTAGACATATTTTGCCATTTTTGACAACATAGCTAGTTAGGATTTTTATTTGGATTGTGTTGAATCTATAATTCAAATTGGGGAGAATGGACATCTTAACAATATTGGGGCTTCCTATCCATAGACATGGATTATCTGTATTTATTTAGGTCTTCTTTGATTCTTTTATTAGACATGTGTAGTTTTTTGTTGTATAGATCTTTTTTGGTGTTATATAACTGGTGTGTTGTGTTTTTAAGTTCAAGTGTAATTGCTCATTGTTAATATACAGGAAAACAATTGACTTATGCATATTAACCTCATGTTCTGTCACTTTGCTATAATCTGTTATCAGTTCCAGGAGATTTTTGTTGGTTGTTTCAGATATGTTGCAAATAACATAGAAAATAATGTCATTTGCAAAAGAAAGGACAATCATTTCATCTGCAAAGTCAGCTTCATTTCTTTTATTCATTTTTAGATTGATTATTTTTACACTTACAATTATGAGAATTCTTGGTCTGTAGTTTTCCTTTTGGTGTAATGTGTCCCTGTAGTTTTGGTAGTAGGACAATGTTGACCTCATAACACGATTTAGCATGTTTATTCTGCTTCTATTTTCTGGAAGATATGGTGGAGAATTGTTAATTCTCATTAGATGTCTGGCAGAATTCCCAAGTGCCACCATCTGTATTTTGTTCTTTTTTTGGACAGCTGTTTATTAATTTAATTTGTTTAATACATATGAGCATATTCATGCTGTTTATTGCTACTTATGGGAATTTTGGGAGACTTTTAAAAAATTGGTCAGTTTTATCTAAGTTATCAAGTTTCTTTATTATTATGTCATAAACTTTATGATGTTCCTTTTAACATCCTTGGGATTAGTCCGGATGGAACCTCTTTCATTTCTGATCAGTAATTTTTATATCTTCTCTCTCTCTCTTTCTCTCTCTGACTATAGATTTATCAATTTTGTATTGATGTCTATGAAGAACTAGCTTTTGTTGTTGATTTTATCTATTGATTTTCTTCTTGCAGTTTTATTGATATCTTTAATAATTGCTATTTTTCTGCACCAGGTTTACCTTGCTGTTTTTTCTCTAATTTTTTAAAATCAAAGGTTAGGTATTGATTTTAGGTATTTCTTTTCTAGTGTATACATCTAGTGCTTTGAATTTCCCCAAGCATTGTTCTGCATTTCACAAATTTTCATAAGTACTTAAATTTAATTTCTTTGAGATATTAAAATATTTAAATTAAATATTTAAATTCTTATTAGATGTTTGGCAGAATTCCCAAACGCCACCATCTGTATTTTGTTCTTTTTTTGACCCATGCTTTGCTTAGACCTTTCTGGTTTAATCTCCAGTTGGAAGTTTTCCAACTATGTCTTTATTATTGATTTCTAGTCTAAATCCAATATGTTCTTAGAGTGTATTTTGTATGTTTACAAGTTTGTTTTTAACATTTGTAAGGTCTGTTTATGTCTCAGAATGTGACCTAGCTTGATGAATATAACATGTAATATTGAGAAAAATGTACACTTTGCTGTTATTGGTTGAATTATACTATAAATATCAATTAAATCAGCTTGATTGTTGTTGCTGTTGAGTTAAACTATACCTTTATTGAATCTTCACCTACTTGGTCTGTAAATTTTTGGTAGAGGTGTGTTGGTGTCTACTAATATAATTGTGGACTTTTTTTCTTTCATTTTTTAAATTTTAAAATTTTTTGTCCATGTGTTTGCATACATATTAAGAATTTAAGAAAGTTAGTTTAAACTCTTTGTCTAGTATGTCTATTGTCTGGGATTCTCAGAGATGGTCTAGCTCAAGTAATCTTTTTTTGATGAGGTATATTTTCCTGTTTTTCCTGTGCTTTTCTGTACTTGTAATTTTTTTTGCTGATGGTAAAACGTTGACATTTGTGTATTATAATGGGGTAACCCTAGAAATCAGTTTCTTCTTCTTGTCCACGGTTTGCTGTTCTTATTGAAGGCTCACATTTGAGTATTGTAATGGGATAACTCTAGAAATCAGTCTGTTCTTGTCCACTGTTTGCTATTCTTGTTGAAGGCTGTAGTTTTCATTTGCTTATTGACTCTTACAGAGTATTTTTGAAGAGACTGTTGCTGTTTGTATATAGTCAATGACTTCTCTGTTCCTTAACCTTGAATTCTAACAGCTGAAATGAAAGAGAAGAAACAAAGAAAACCCCATCTCTTCCAATTTTTGTGGATGTCTCTGTGCTTTGAAATTCCTTTAGTTCATAGCCAGGCTTTTTAAAACTCTGACTCAGCTCCACTTTTGCTTAGCTGAATCTAAAGATTAGCCAGTGCTAAAAATGAGGGTCTTCTTAAGATTCTTTTGGAATTTTTTTCTGGGCAAGACAGTTTTCTGAATTCCTCAGTATGCCTGGTGCTTTTGAATACCTCCAGATAATTCCAAAAGTAATTTTAACTTCAGTTTTCTTCCTGGGCTCTATTGTATGTGTCAACTGTAATCTATTGCATCAGGAGGCTGCAGACTTTTTTTTTGCTTAATATTTTCAAGCAATTCCTGCCAATTTTGCACACTGATTGGCTTCTGCATTAGACTAGAGAAGAGGGCCTTGTTTCAGGCCCTTAGGTACTCTCTAAACAGATCATAACTAGATTTTCTCCCTCTGGAACCAGTGACCACAGTCCCACACAGGGAACCCAGGAGTCTTTCTTCAAAACTGGCACCAAGTTGGGGAGGGATTGGGGCAAGAATAATAAAAAGCTCCACAAGTATTTCTTAACATTTTTCACTGTTTTCTTTTTTAAGTGTTTATTCACATTTATTGTAACTCTTTGACACTTTTCAAGGGTTTCGAAATTATTATTCCTGACATTTCTGCTTGTGTTTTCATGTTTCTGTATAAGGACAGGTGTTTGCTTTGGTTGACTCTACCATTTTGCTGCCCTAACTCTCCCTGGACACTGTTGTACTTGATTACTGTTGCTTTGAAACAAGTTTTGAGATTGTGAATTGATTCCTCCTACTTGACTCTTTTTGAAGATAATGGTGGTATTCTGAGACCTTTATAATTTTATATAAATTTCATCATCAACTTTTTGATTTCTACAAGGTAGTCACTTGAAATTCTGATAAGATTGTATTGAATCTGTAGATTGGGGAGTATCACCATCTTCATAATATTAAGCCTACTGACCCATGAACATGAGATGATTTTCCATTCATTTAGATCTTCAACTTCTTTCAACTAGCTTATGGCTTTCTGAGTATGAGTCTTGTAATCATTTTGTTAAATTTATTCCTATGTGTCTATTTTTTGGTATTGTAAATACATTTTTTTCTCTCAACTGCATTTTCCGATATTTCCTTTCAAAAGTGTAGAAGTAGAATTAAATTTTGTGTTAATTGTGTACTTTTCAACCTTGGTAAATACATCTTCATCTTGGTTGCTGCCAAGTTTTGATAATTATGAATAATACTGCAGTAAACATCCATGTGCAGGTTTTCATGTGGATCTACATTGGCAACTCATTGGTTAGGAAAAACGAACCATTTGGAATTGGTTTGGCATCTATGAGACACTTCTCTGCCACATGGGATCAGGTTGAGAACTGTTCACTTTGTGAAAAGTGAGTAGATATGGGATTATGATGAGGCTTTTGTAAAAACATTGTGTATATATTTGTGTCTGTTTTAGCTCAGTGATTTATCAAGTAGTAATCTCTTCTTGTATAGTAGACCTTGTAAATGCTGCAGTGAATAAAACAATACATATTTCTGTAAATTTGAAGCTGACATTTTAAGAAACAGGAAAGGATAGATATGAGTAACGTACACAATGTATCAAATCGTGTTTATTGCCAGGGACTATGGCCATGGTGATAAAGAGATCAGAGGCCCAGGTTGGGCGTGCCTCTAAGAATCTCTTGGTGTCTTTTGGCTATTATTCCTAAGGGTTAATGGCTTTGTGTGTCTGTGTTCAGGTATATGCACCTGCATGTGCAGTGACAACGGCCTGTGTGATTTTGTATGTATGTCTGCATGTTATGCTTATGCTTTTTTAAAATTTGTAAGACTTGTATTATATTTTCTTACCAAATTTTCCTGGTAGCACTTCTTTTACTATGTTGATAGAAGTGACAAGAGCAGATATCTTTGTTTTTGATTTTAGGAAGATAGCATTCAGTCTCGTAGCATCAAGTGTGATATTAACTTAAGAGTTGGAGTCTCACTCTGTCGTCCAGGTTAGAGTATGGTGACACGCTCATGGCCACCACAACCTCAACCTGCTGGGTACAGGTGATCCTTCTACCTCATCTTTCCAAGTAACTGGAACTACAGTCTGTTCCTAGTTTATTGAGTATTTTCCTCTTGAACGGATGTTGAGGTTTTTGAAATCCTTTTTGTTTGTTTATTCTGGATATTAACACTTTGCCAGATAAAAAATTTGCACATATTGTCTACAGTTCTGTGGGTTGCTTTTCCACTCTATTAATAGTATGCCTGAAGAACCAAAATTTTAAATTTCTATGAAATTAAAAATTTTCTATTGTTGATAGAGTTTGTGGTTTCATGTACAAGAAATTATCGCAAATGTCAGTGTTATGAGACTTGCTTTATATTTTCTTGTAAGATGTGTTTATTTTTATTTTTTCTTTAAGGTCTCTGATCCATTTTAATTTCATTTTTGTATATGGTATAAGGAAAGAGTACAACTTTATACTTCTGCCTGTAAATATTGTTTTCCCAGCACCATTTTTTAAGACTTTTTTTCCCTTTGAATGATCTTGGCACCTTGTTAAAAATTACTTTCTCGTGTCCGTCAGGGCATCTTTCTGGGCTCACTTTTCTATTTTACTGGCATATATATTTGTTTTTTATGCCAGAACCACACTATTTTGATTACTGTAATTTTGAGAAAGTTATGAAGTGAGGAAGAATGAGACTTCCAACTCTGATTTTCTTTTTCAATTGTTTTGGCTATTAGGGATTTCTTGAGATTTTATATTAATTTTAGGATGGTGCTTTCCATTTCTGCAAAAAAAGTTACTGGTGTTTTGACAGAGATTGCACTGAATTTGTAGATCATTTTTAATAGTATTGACATCTTAACAAAATTGTCTTCTAACCAGTAAACATGGGATGTCTTTAGTTTTACATTTTTTATTTCTTTAAGCAACCTTTTGTTTTCAGTGTGCAAATTTTTTGTTTACTTGGTTAATTCCTAAGTATTTTATTATTTTCAGTGCTGTTGTATATGATGTTGTATTGCTGATTTTATTTTCATTTACATTTTTATTGTATATAAATATACTTTTTTGCATGTTGATTTTGTATCTTACAGTTTTACTGAATTTATTTATTGGTTTTGGAATGTTCGCTTTTTGTTTTTTCCTATGTGTGTAATCTCACTTTCTTTCTAATTCAGATGCCTGCCTTTCTTTCTTTCTTTTTCTTTTCTTTCTTCTCCTCTGTCTTCTCACCCTTCTCTTCTTCTTTTCTTTTTCTTCTCCTTCCCCTCCTCCTTCTTTCTCTCTCTCATTCTCTCTCTTTTTCGCCTAATTTTTCTGGCTAGGTTTTTCAAAACTTTGGAAGGCAGTGGTAAAATCAGGTATCTTGCCTTGTTTCTGATTATAGGGGCTCAATTGTTTTGTATTTCATCATTGATTATGATGTTCTTGTGAGGGTTTTGTGTATTACTTTTATTATGCTAAGGTGATTTCCTTCTAGTCCTAGCTCACTGTGTATTTTTTATTATTAATGGCTCTTGTATCTCATCAAATGCTTTATCTGTATACATTGAGATTCTTATGGTGTTCAGTCATTTTTCTTAATGTGGTACATTACATTGATTGGTATTTATATGTTGAACCATTCTTGCATTTCAGTGGTAAATCTCATGTGGTCATCATGTACAATCTTTTTAATATGCTGGTAAGTATGGTTAGCTAATTTTTATTTGAGGACTTTTGAAATGTTTGCTTCAATATTTATGAATAAAATTTGTCTTCATTTTTGTTTCTTATATTTCTTACAGTGTTTTTGTCGATTTTAGGTGTTAGCATGATTTTGGCTTCATAGAATGAGTTTGAAAGTTTTCTCCTCTTTAGTTTTTTTAAAAAAAGTGTTTGAGGAGTATTGATACTAATTCTTTTTTAAGTATTTGGTAGATTTTAATAGTATGGCTTTTTGGTCCTGGGTTTTATTGAGGAGAGGGTGATTACTTCCTCAATTTTTTACAACTGCAAGCCTGTTTAGATGTTCTATTTCATGACAGTCTCAGTACAAAGTGTGTTCTAGAAATTTTTTTTCACTTCACCAATATTATGCAGTTTGCTGCTATAGTCTTATAGACTTCTAAAATAAAATCAGAGGCATACAGTTATTTTTAGTTGCATTCTGCTCTTATTATGTATGTATTCTGTTGCTGTTGATGTGGTGGTAAGGTGTGGAGTAAGCAGGAACATTTTATTGACCCATGAATTTTTAGAAGGCTTGTGTCTGTCTCTCTGGTTTAAGATTTCTTAAGTATTTCTCAGTCCTTACCTTTCTTCATCTGAGTCAAGAGGATTTAAGGAAATTGGAATTGGATATTTCTCTAACCACAGGAGATTTAGATCTGGTAAAAATCTCAGTTGTTTAGGCTTTTGAGACATAGTTTCTTTTGAAGGCAGGGATATTAAGACCAGAATTCTCTGGGCATATGTGAAAATACCTACTTTTTTTTCACCTTCCTGCTGGAAGCTGGAAGTGATTTTTCTGTGATTTTTACTGTGAGAGCCTCATAGTGTTTCTGGAGGTGAAAATAGTAAGTACATTTGTAGGGACTCCTAAGACTGGACACCCTGTAAATGTTAACTCTCAAACTTCAGTAACTCATCAATTACAGCTTAAATTTTTATACACATGTACTGCTTCCCACAGGGGTTTGTTATGGTTTTCCAATCAATAAGTTATGATTCTCTGGTTACTCCTTTCTGTCTCTTCAATTTGAGATGATGATTTGCTCTATGAACTCTTCTTTGCTGGATTTTAAAAGAGTTAAGTTTGTTTGCTTTTTTTACTTTCATGGATGTAAACATTGCCTTCTATGTTCTTACTTGCCAGACTGGAAATCAGAATTGTCTTTCTCAATTTTTTGATTATTGACTGCTGTTAAGTTTTAGTCCTAAACCTTCTTCCACTTGTGACCTCACATCAGGTTACATGGTAAAAAGAAACGTGGGTACTTCCTCTTTTGTTGCTGGCAGCACATTGAAACCATGAATTCTCACTCTAACTTTTTGCTTAGTCTCCCTGGAAATCCAGGCTTGACACCTTTTCTTAGTCACTCAAGCCATGTCAGACCACCTTGAGAGGGCTGTATTTACTCAATTTTGTGAGTAATAATTTTCTACCCTCTCTAAACACATCTCTGCAGGTGACCATAACAATTAGCACCATGAGCAGGATGTACAGATACTGCCCACCATTCAGTTTGGATGTGTCTTCTCTTGCTCTGACTTGTTAACCCACTCTCCTGATGTCTGGCTTACACTTTCACCTGGTGCTTGCTCAGCTCTTTAATTAGTGTTTTGAGTTGTGCTGTTCTGTTTTTTTTTCCCCCCATTAAATCTGCGATTTAAAACTCAGATTACCATGTTACTGGGCAAAAAACAAACAAAAAATTGTGCCTTCTTAAGTTTTAATTAATTAAAATGTTTTTATCATGGAATACATCAACAAAGTTAATAAAACATTTGTCATAAGTTTTAGTAACAATGATTGAAAACATTTTGAAAGTATTATGAAGATTCATAACTGGGCCTTGTCAGGCATTAATAGTTTTCTGATGGTCTCCTCCTAGCCTTACCTTTGTCTTGCCTGTTAGTTGACTGCTGTCCTGATTCTTTGAATTTTTCTTTTTTGTATTTTTATCATCTGATATTTTTAAATTCCCGGTGCTCTTTTGGCTTTGCCTCCTTTGAATGTGTTAATTTAGTTAAAATGAAAGGTTTATTTTATTCATTTATTTTCCTTCAGTATGTTTCTCATGTGCTAGTGTGTGACTCTGTGGGTCATCCAATTTAGTCATCTATTTCAATAATTATGTTTGGAAGCTTTTTTAAGTTTAAGTTTTTAAAATCATGGGATAAATAATGCTCCTAACATTTTATGTCAAGTTCCCAAGGAGGGCACATTCTTTGGACACTTGAGAAAAATTGATGGGCTATAAATTGTGACAAAGTTCAAATTATAAAAATATCAATAGAGTGTATCAATTGACTCCTTCTTCATTCATGTTTAATTTTGCTATGACCATCACCAAATGGAATTCTCTAATTGACTGTTTTTTCTATCTAATCAGTATCAAATGCCATCCTTCTACTTAATATTTTATTTGACTGTTTTCTTATTAGCAATGAGATGGACTTTTTAATATTGAATATATTTTGCCTATTTTTCCATTTTAAAATCATGTGTTTATTTTTACTCTGCACACTAATTATTTTGTACCGCATGTATTATGGATTTCCATGCCACTGCTTTTTGTTTTAAAATTTTCTTAATTTTAATATATTTGAATTTGTCAGTCCTTTTCTCTATGTCTTAAAGGCTTTCTTATGTAAAAATATTGCTTATTTTTCTGTTAAAACATTTGCCTTTAACTTCTGATTGTGTTTTAGATTTATCTTTCATATTGGAAATCCTGTAAATTGATTATTGTTCATGGAATAGAGGGGAGTGCAATGGATTCTCGATTAGGTACCAATTTGCTTTACCCCATGTTGTAAAGTGCTTGTGATTTCTTCCAGTGTTCTACAATGCCTGTTCTGTTATTCATCAACTTTACATATAAATTTAAGCTCATTAAAGACTTTTCCTTTCCTTTGGACTATTTGTTTATCTCTTGCTAATACTTTGCTGTCCTGAATATTATAGTTTGATCCTTGATATATGTTAAGCAAGCCCTTTTACTGTAGCTCAGAAGACTTTGACAATTGTTAGACATTTAAACATTTTTACTAGTTTAGGAGTACTTTATATTGATGAGTAAAGTACTTTATATTAACTAAAATGTTATGAGGATTTATGGAATTTTTTTTTTTTTGAGTTGGAATCTCACTCTGTCGCCCAGACTGGAATGCAGTGGCCCGCTCCCAGTCACCGCAGCCTCCACCTGCTGGGCTCCGGCGATCCTTCTGCCTCAGTCTTCCAAGTAGCTGGAACTACAGGCGTGTGCTACCACACCCGGCTAATTTTTTGATTTATTGTAGAGATGAAGTCTCACAAGTTGCCCAGGCAGTTCTCGAACCCACGGGCTCAGGCAATTCACTCACCTCAGTCCCCTAAAGTACAGGATTACAGACTGAGCCACCAAGCCTGGCTGATTTATGGAATTTTTTAAGTATATAATTTGGAAGACATCTCGGTGACACTGAGTTCTTTCTAGAACATATGTCTTTATTATTTCCTTCTACTCTGACATTTCTCAATAGAAATTTAAGAGTAATTGCTTCAATCATAAAATATTAATTACTGGTCTCATTTACAACTTGATTAAATGTGTTCTTTATATGTGCAAGCTTCCAAGTATATATATCTACATACACACACACACACACACACACACACACACACACACATACACACACACACACACACACACACACACACACACACACACACTCTCATATTTATATATTTTTTAATGTAATCACATGGGATGAGCTCAGTTCCCCAATTAACAAACTGTGACAACATTTGTAAAATACCATTTACCAGAAAAGCTTATTAGAGACTTCATACCCAGAGGTGTTTTGTTGTTGTTGTTTGTTTTTTGTTTTGGAATCATTCCTTAGGCAGTGTGGTGAAAATGGAATGAGAGACTTTCAGCAGGAAAAGTACTATTCAGCAAATAACATTGTTCGCATAAGGGAGTTTAGGCATAATAAGCCACTTTTATCACTTAGGTTGTTGATATCCCTGCCAAAATCGAAGTTCCCTGATACCAGGAAAGGTCAAACTTTGTGAGCAGGCATTTCTTTTTTTAAAAAATTTATTTTAAAATTGTGGGGTACAGTTAAGGGTTAGGTATACTGTGAAGGCGCCTTTGTTGATGAGGTATGCCCCCACTTCCCCAGGCAGATATTGACTACCGTTAATACCAACTCCCTGCCCCTCCCCCATAGTTTCCCGCCACTGTCAATCCTTTTCCTATAGTATTATAGTAGTTGTTTAGGGTCCTCTTATGAGTAAGATCATGTGATACTCAGATCTTTGTTTCTGTGAAAGATCATGCAGTATTATAAACTCTAATTCCATCCAGATTGCAGTGAAATTCATGATTTTGTTCTTCTTTATGGCTGTGTAATATTCCATCGTGTATATGTACATTTTTTTATCCAGTCCTCTTTTGATGGGCAGGGTGGTTGGTTCCATGATTTTGCTATTGTGAACAATGCTGCAATAAACATACGTGTGCAGGTATCTTTTTTATAGAGTGATTTGAGTTCTTCCAGATATATTCCCAGTAGGGGGATTGCGGGATCATATGGAAGGCCAATTTTTAGAGATTTTAGGAATCACCACAATGATTTCCACAGAGGCTGTACTAGTTTACACTCCCACCAACAGTGTAGAAGTGTTCCCTTTTCGCCACATCCTCTCCAACATCTGTCATTTTTTGAGTTATTGATGATGGCCATTCTGACTGGAGTTAGGTGGTATCTCAATGTAGTTTTAATTTACATCTCCTTGATGACTAGTGAGGCTGAGCACTTTTTCCTGTATCTGTTGGCTGCTCATATGTCTTCTTTTGAGAAGTATCTATTCATATCTTTTGCTCACTTTGTAACAGGGCTATTAATTTTTTTCTTTATGCACATTTGAGTTCCTTGTAGATCCTTGATGTTAGACCTTTGTCAGACATGGAGTTGGCAAATATTTTTTCCCAGTCTGTGGGCTGTCTCCTTGCCTCTTTATGGTTTCTTTGACTTTGCGGAAGCTTGTCAGTTTAATGAGGTCCCACTTGTCTATCTTATCTCTTATGGCCTGAGCATTTCGATTTTGCTCGGGAATTGGTTGCCAGTTCCAACTTCCATAAGGTTGCCAGTTCCAACTTCCATTTTCTAAGGTTCTTATGGTTTGAGGTTTTACATTTAGGTCTCTGATCCATTTAGAGTTATTTTTTGTGTATGAGGACAGACCCTGTTTCAATCTTCTGCATGTGGTCAGCCAGTTTTAAAGCATCATTTACTGAATAGGTTCTCATCTCCCCAGTGGTAGGTGGTAGAGGCTTTGTCAAAGATGAGTTGGTTGAGAACTTGAGGTTTTGCTTCTGGAATCTCAGTTCTAGTCCATTGATCCATATGCCTGTTGTTGTACCAATACCAGGCTGTTTTGATTATTGTAGTTTTATAATAAAGTTTAAAGTTTGGGAGTGTGATACCTCCTGTTTATTTTTTTTGCTGAGGATTGTTCTGGCTATTCTTGGTTGTTTATGTTTCCATCTGAATTCCTGTATTGTTTTTTCTAGATCTGAGAAGAATGTTGCTGGTAATTTAATGGGTATTGCATTAAATCTGTAGATTGCCTTAGGTAGGGTGAACATCTTAACAATGTTGATTCTTCCAATCCATGAGCATGGAATATTTTTCCACTAGTTTGTGTCATCTTTGATTTATTTGAGCAGTGTTTTGTAGTTTTCATTGTAAAGATCTTTCACATCTCTGGTTAGGAAGATGCCAAGGTATTTCTTTCCTTTTTTTGTGTGTGGCTATTGTGAATGGGATTGTGATTTTTGTTTGGGTTTCTGTTTGTTTATTATTGGTGTAAAGAAATGCAATTGTCTTTTGCACATTTATTTTATACCCTGAGACTTTGCCAAAGTCCTTTATCAGTACAGGAGGTTTTTGATACATTCTGTTGGGTTTTCAAGGTATACAATCATGTCGCCTGCAAAGAGAGATAACTTGACGTCCTCTTTTCCTATTTGGATACCCCTGATCGCCTTCTCTTTTTTGATTGCTCTAGCTTGGACTTCCAAAACTGTTGAACAGGAGGGGTGAGAGTGGGCATCCTTGTTTTGTTCCTGTTTTCAGGGGAAATGGTTACAGTTTTTGTCTGTTTAGGTGTATGCTGGGTGTGGGTTTCTCGTGGCTTTTATTATTTTGAGGTATGTTCCACCTGTGCCTAGGTGTTTGAGGGTTTTTATCAAGAAGGGGTGCTAGATTTTATCAAAAGCTTTTTCTGCATCTAATGATATAATCATGTGGTTTTTGTTTTGACATCTGTTGATGTATTATTTATGTTTATGGTCTTAGGAATGTTGTAACAGCCTTGCATTCCAGGGATGAAGCCTACTTGGTTGTGATGGATAATTTTTGAGATGTGTTGTTGAATCTGATTTGCTAGGATCTTGTTTAGAATTTTAGCATCTGTGTTCATCAAAGATATTGGCCTGTAGATCTCTTTCTTTGTTGGGTCTTTATCTGACTTGGGTATCAATGTGATGTTAACTTCATAAAATGATTTGGGAAGAGTTCCATCTTTCTCAATTGCCTGGAATACCTTTAGTAGGATTGGTATCAGTTCCTCCTTATATGTCTTGTAAAATTCTGCTGGAAAGTCATCTGGTCTAGGCCTTTTTCTTTTGTAAGTAGTTTTCTAATGACATAGTCAATTTCCTTTATTGTTATTAGTCTATTTAGGGTCTCAATTTTTTCTTGTTTCAACCTAGGGAGTTTGTGTGATGTCAGAAAGTCCTCCATTTTGTTTAGGTTTTTAAGTTTTTTTCCATACAAGTGTACATAGTAGTCTCTGATGATCTTTTGTACTTCTTCAGGGTCAGATGTGAATTCATCTTTTGTGTTTCTGATTGTTTTTATTTGGGCTTTTTCTCTCTTTTTCTTGTTGAGTCTAGCTAGGGAACCATCTATCTTTTTTATCCTTTCAAAGAACAGCTTTTTGTTTTGTTGTTTTTTTGTATTATCTTTTTGTCTTCTATGTCCTGGATTTAGGTTTTTATTTCATTTTGGTGATCTGGATTCTTCTGCTGAAGTTAGGGTTTTGATGGTCTTGCTTTTTCAGCTTCCTTAGGTGACTTGTTAGGCTGTTAATTTGTGATCCTTCCATTTTCTTCATGTGCGTTTATAGAGATATGAAGTTCCCTCTTATTACTGACTTCGTGGCATCCCAGAGATTTTGGTAAGATGTTTTTTCTTTTTCATTTGTTTCCAGGTATCTTTTAATCTCTGTTTTGATTCCTTGTTGACCCAGGAGTTGCTTAGTATCATACTGTTTAGTGTCCATGTATTTGTGGGTTTTAGGGGGACCTTGTTGGTATTGATGTTTATTTTTATTCCACTGTGATCTGAGAAGGTACATGGCAACATTTCAATCTTTTGAAATTTGTTTATGCTTGATTTATGTCCAAGGATGTGGTTGATTTTATAGTATGTTCCATGCAGTGATGAGTGGAATGTATATTCTGTGGTCGTGGAGTGGAGCGTTCTGTAGGTGTCAATTAAGTCTATTTGGTCAAGAGTCAGATTGAGGTTCCGGATCTCCTTGCTGATTTTTTGTCCTGATGATCTAAGGTTGTGAGTGGGGTATTAAAGTCCCCAGCTATTATAGTGTTAGAGTCAGTATTTTTTTTGAGTGTACCTAGAAGCTGCTTTATGAAAGTTGGTGCTCCTGTGTTGGGTGCATATATGGTTAGGGTGGATATTTCTTGTTGATGGATTGAATCTTTTATCATATGGTGGCCTTCTGTATATTTTTACATTTTTGATAGCTTAAAGGGTATTTTGTCTGAGATTAAAATTACAACTCCTCCTTTCTTTTGTGTTCCACTCACCTGAAATTTTGCTCCCCATCCTCTTACTTAGAGTCTATGGGTGTCCTTTCTGGTGAGATGAGTCTCTTGGAGGCAATATATTGTTGCTTGATGATATTTTATCCATTTTGCCATTCTATGTCTTTTCAGTGGTGCATTTAGTCCAGTCACATTCAGGCTAATTATTGAAATTTGAGAGTTTATCCCTGACATGAGGTTCTTATAGAGTTGTTCCTGTTTGTTTGTTTTCTTCCTTTTGGTTTTTGGGTTGATTCATGTGTGTTGTCAATCTTTTTCCTGTACTCCTGTGAAGAACATGTCATTCTTTTTTCCTTTTCTTCTGTGTTTAGTACTTAAGTGTTTCTTGTAGTGGTGTTCTTGAGGCAGTGTATTTCCTTAGGGATTGGATATCTGGGAAGGATTTTAATTCTCCCTCACTGCTTAAGCATAGCTTGACTTGGTAGGTTATTCTTGGTTGAAATTGTTTGTCACTAAGAACTTTAAAGATTAGGCTCTAAGCTCTCCTATTGAAGTGTTTCTGTAGATAAATCTGCTGCTATTCTAATTAGTCATCCATGGTATGTAGTCTGACCTTTTTCTCTTGCTGCCTTTAGGTCTTTTTCTTTTATACCTATTTTGTTTAGGCGAATTATTATGTGTCTGGGAGTTGGTCTTCTCATTTGTTGTCTTGCAGGGGTTCTCTGAATCTCGTGTTTGAATTTTCACATCACTGATGAGACGAGGGTAGTTTTCATGAATAATTTCATGGAATGTTTGTTCCAGGGTGGCCTCTGTCTCTCTTTCTGCCTCAGGAAGTCCAATTACTCTTAGGTTCGGTCTCTTGAAGTAATCGCTCATCTCTTGAAGGTTTTGTTCTGTCTTTTTAAGCTTCTTTTCTGTTTTTGACCATTTGGGTTAGTTCTATATTTTGGTCCTTAAGCTCTGAGATTTTTTCTTCTGCTTGGCTAATTCTGCTTTCCATGCTTATCAGTTTGTTATTTATTTCATTTACCATATTCTTTACTGCTGTTGTCTCAGTTATCAACTCCTTCCTATTTTCCTCTTGTCTCTCCTCAATTCTTTTTAATCTCTCTATTAATGTCTTGATATCCGGGTTTGTAGTTTGAGACCAGTCATTCTGGGGGCTCTTCCTTGTTTGCATTCTGAAGTCTGTTTTCTCAGTGTCTGTCTTCCCAGGGGTCTGTGAGAGACCCATACTCTTCTTTTCATTTTTCTTCATTTGTGTAGATTTTCCTTCACCCCCTTTTTTCATCTTCCCCACTCTTCTTTAATTCTGTTTTTCAGGGATGGTAGGTTGCTTTTACTTCTTTTTGTTCAATCTCCTATTTTTCCTTATGTGGATCCTGTGGGTTTGTTTATTTCTGAAACTGTATTGTAGGTTGGGGGCTATACTTTTTGCAGTTTCAAGTTTTAATGGGGGGGGGCTGTGATTCAGCGTCTATGTGCAGATTCCACTATCCATCGACAGGTGTATGGGCACCCTGGGACCCACTTCCCACTGCCTTATAATCTGTCCATGCAGTGGTGGTTTTAGGTTTGCTCCCTGGAATAAAGTGAGGTAAGAAAAAAGAAAATAATGGATGAAAAAGGAGAAGGGAGTGTCAAGAGGAAGTTGGAGAGAGAGAAGAGTAAGAGGAAAAACAGACAGACATACCAACTAACAAATGAAAAGAGATACAAAGACTGAGTAGAGTAAACAAACAAGCAAAGAAACAAAATTCCTAAAGCATACTGGTAATCATACAAACATACAGTCCAACAAAATCCTGACTTTTGATGTATTCTTCCCCTACACAAACAGGGAGTCTAAAGAACAGAAAGAAGAAAGTGGGAAAAGAAAAAAAAAATCAGTAAAATGAGAAAAGCAAAGCTTGTATGAAAATGTTGCCAAAACCAGAATGAAAGAAAAAAAATCTAAATCAAAAAGCAAACAAAAGTGAGCAAAACAAGCAGTCAAAAAAAAAAAAAGAAATCAAAACAAGAAACCAGACTGGCTCTGAGGTCTTTCCTGTATGTCCGAAGTTCCTTCAGCTCTGATCTCTAGCCCTTCCTCTCTGCTCCTTGCTGGCAGATAGGATTACTCATAGCTTGAGTTATTTGCCATAGGCCTACTTTGGGAGGAGAATGAACCAGATCTTTGTTCCCTTGGCTTACTGTCTGTCAGGTCTGCCACACAGACCTGGGTTGTCTGTGACTGATTCAGCATGGGGGAGGGACCTCTTTCTCCCAATTCGATAAGATTACCTTAGGCAACAAGTTGGAGGCTGTGGAGCTGGGCGAGGCCAATGCAGATCTCTGCCTGGAAAATGGCTGCAGTGGGCAGCTCCTCACCAGGTATGAACTCCTCTCCAGCTTTCTGCGATCCTTTCTCTCTGCTTATCAGATATGGGGATCCGTTATGACAAATAGTGGTATGGACCCAGCACCAGGCACTGGGAATCAGCGAGATAACTGGGCTCTGCAGGTTAATGTGACACTGGTGACTTGGGGTGGGGGAGGGAGCCGGGAATTCCGTGAAGCCAGCAGCTGAGCGCTGCAGTGGTGGCAGTGCAGTGCCAGGGACCCACCACAGCAGTCACCCCTTGTGGAGGCAGCAGCTGTAGTGGTGGCAGTGAGTTGCATGGCTGTAGCAGCCACTCTTTGTGGAGGCAGCAACGGTGGTGGTGGCAGCATGTGGAATCGGCTGCAGCAGTCACCCTTTGTGGAGATTTTCACAAATCGACTTGTCTGGTCGCTATCTTGTCCCCCCTCCCCCAGCAGGCATTTCTAAGGATACCTAGTCTTAGGGTTGCTAATGTTAACTTTCTTATGCACGCCAGGAGGCAAGAATTTGTTATGAGAGCTACTAGAGATAAACTGTTCACAAAGAAATTAGAGATTGCTTAGCACATTTTACTCCCTGGTGTTCATATTCTTGTTGACTTTCTGAATAGTTTATTTTAGCATGAGGATTGTTGAATGGGAGCAAGTTAGGGCAGACAGACAGTAAATGTTCAGATGACTAAGTCATGGAATAAATGCTTGGAGTTCATAGAATCATATTAAGTTCTTATAAATAGGCTATAGAGTCCCTGTACTGTTAGTTTCACCCATCTTCCTCTCCACATATGTGGGATATTCTAGAATAAGCAGCTTTTGAAGACATGGCTGTGAATTTCACCCAGGAAAAGTGGGCTTTGTTGGATCATTCTCAGAAGAATCTATAGAGATGTGATGCAGGAATCTTTTAGGATCCTGACTTCTATAGGTAAGAATGACAACAGTACATATTTAATCAATTAGAGAATAAATGTTTATTGGTCATTAATGCTACTTCATAGTTTGTATGTTGAAAGGGACTACTTTGGTGAACAAATCACTTTTGGTCACAGTGTACAGAAACATTGAATCTAGTAATTTTCTATTTCAAATAACTCATAATAATTTTATGGGTCACATTTTAGGAAACAGATGGGAAGTCCAGAATATTGAAGATCAAATCAAAAGATGGGAAAAATTTAAGGTAATTTGTCTTCATAAGAGGGAACAGTGTCTCTTGAGAGAACCTTAGCATATCATGCACTTTTAAAAGCAGGCAAGCAAAACAATAAGCACCACTTGAAATTTATTTAAGAACATTTTCAACACAAATGCATATATTTTCATGTAACAGATGTTCCATATTTTCAAAGTATTTCATTTGGAAACAATTCTGAGAAACTGCATATGTGAATATCATTGTTGAAATAATAGCTATAGGAGACCCATGTCTTAGAGTAAGCAATTCATTTTTCTTCAATTTAGACTTGGTGGAATATAGGCTTGGCGGAAAGCTTGTACTTTCCCTGGTGTTGGTAGCAATGTAAGTTACAAGACATATAAACAAATAAAAAACTACTAATAAGCCAACTATTAACAGTGTCTTTTTTTTTCACAGAAATCATATGGTAGAGAGACTGTGTGAAAGTAAAGAAGGTAGTCAATGTGGAGAAACTTTCAGTCGAAATTCAAATCTTCACCTGAACAAGAACATTCCTTCTGAAGTAAAACCATCTGAATGCAGCATGTGTGGGAAAGTCTTTATATGTGATTCATCCCTTCATAGGCACATTATATCTAATTCTGGACACAAACTATTTGAGTGTGTGGAATGATGCCATATAAACATAGACAATGTAGAAAAGGCTTTAATTCTCTCATAAGTTTTCAAAGACACAGTGTACCACATACTGGGAATGGACCTTATGTGCAGTATGTGGGAAAGCCTTTGCTTTCTCCAGCTTATGGCAAATACACGAAGGAACTCACACTTGAGAGAAAACCTATACATGTAAACATTGTGATAAATCCTTTAATTATTCCAGCTACCTCAGTGAATATGAAAGAATATGAGAGACTCCTTATGCATGTATGAAATGTGGTAAATCATTCACTTTTTCTAGTTCCCTTTGGAATCATGAGAAAACTTATGCTGGAGAGAAACCTTATCAATGTAAGAAGTATGGTAAGGCTACTTCAGTTGTTCAGTTTATTTGGGAATGCACAAGGTAACTCATACTAGAGAAAACTCTATGAATGTACACAATGTGGTAAAACCTTTAGATATTTCAGCTTCCTTCGAATACTTGAAAGGGCTCACAATGGATAAAAACCCTATGAATGAAAGAAATATGATGAGGTTTTCAAATATTCCAATAACCTCTGTGAACATGAAAGAACTCATACTGGAGAGAAACCCTATGGATATAAGGAATATGGTAAATCATTCATTTTTTCCTGTTCTTTTCAAAAGCATAAAATGACTCACAGTAGAGAAAACCTTATGAATGTAAGAAATGTGATAAAGCTTTCGGTTCTAGTTCCCTTTGAAAGCATGAGTGATCTTGTACATAGTGAAAAGCCATATAAGTATAAGGAATGTTGTAAAGCCTTCAGATGTTCTGATTCCATTAGAACACATGAAGAAACTCACACTGGAGAGAAAGCCAATGAATGTTAGAAATATAGTAAATCATGTGATTTTTCCCAGTTCCCTTCCAAAACTTAGAAGACTTTACATTGACAAAGAACAAAAAATATGAATGTAAAAAATATGGTAAATAATTTGATTTTTCCAATTACTTTCAAAGACATGAAAGAGCTCACAATGTAGAAAAAACATGTAATTGTAAGAAATATGGCAAATACTTCAATTTTTCCATTTCTCTCTGAAAGCATAAAAGGACTAAATGGACAAAAGTTTTATGAATGTAAACGTGTGGTATGCTCTTCATTTGTTCCCATTCCATTTGAAGACATGAAATAACTCATCTGAGAAAAACCCTAATGTACAGAATGTGGGAGTACCTTCATTAATCTGATATTCATTCAAAGATACATGGTAATACACACTTCGATGAACCCTATAAATACAAGACAGCACACTGGATTGAAATCCCCATAGTATGGAAAGCACAGGAATGTTTTCAGTTTTAACAACCCAAAAGTTATGTGAAAACACCCACTGGAAATAAATTTTATAAGTCTTGGTAAATTGGAAAATCTGATGCAAATTAATTGTTGTATAATGGTAAAAAAATGCATATAAGTGAAATGTTATACTAGGTAAATATTTTGTGCTTTTTAGTGGTTCACTCTTAAAGAGGGTCTCTGTACTTTTGATGTTCACTTCTTTTGCCAGGAAACATTGAGATGAATATTCTGTAGATGGTCTTTAAGCATTACTACATGAGTTCAGTAGGTAGTATATTTTTGTTGAGTCAGTTAATACAATTTTTCTCTAGTCATTTAAAAATTGTTTTGGATCCCTGGGCAAATTGAAATGTATTTCCATTATGTAGGCAATTTTAATATTTATGTAGTAGTTTAATCTGTGATTAATGGACCATTTAATAATGAGTTTTCTAATTGTTGTGATTTTCTTACTGGCTTAATGTGGTAAGTTTTGGTTAAACCTCACTCATTGTATATATTGTACCTTTTTATGAGAAAACTACATTTTTTTGGCATAACAATGTGTATTTTATTGTTTTTGCTAATAAAGAGTTGTTACAAGTTTGCACGTATGTATTTATCATAGCTTATACTCTCATGTGGAGTGTTAGTTTTATCTGTTGCTTTTTACTTTGTCATTATTTCTGACTGTTAAATGCATATTTCACTTTGAATTAAGGAGAGAGAACTGTAATAGGATAACATGCTGTGTCTAATCTGAGGGAGAAAACATTCAGTTCCGTTATCAAGTATAATGTTACTATGAGCTTTCATAAATGCCTTAAAGCTGTGTAAGGAAATTTTCTTCTATTTATTGTTTATTGAGTGTTTTGTGGTCAAGGGGTATTGTACATTTTCAAATGTTTTTTTCTGTATCTACTGTGATGATCCTGTGACTTTTGACATTTATTGTTAGTATAGTATATTACATTAGTCGACTTTCAGATATAAAGACATTGTTTTCTGGGTGAAAATCTTTATTGAGGAGTATAAGTCTTTTTATATACAGGTTGAATATTCTTAATTTCAAAATTTGAAATCTCAAATTCAAAATGTTCCATAGTCCAAAACGCTGATCTGCAGCATGACACTCAAAAGGAAATGCCCATTGGAGCATTTTGGATTTTTGGATTGGGATGCTCAACCAGTGTGTTTTCTGCAAATATTCCAAAATTAAAAAAAAAATCCCAAATTCAAAACATTTATTGTCCTAAGCACTTCAAATAAAGGATACTCAACTTGCACTGGTAGATTGAGTTTTTTTTAGCATATTGTTGAGGCTTTTTGCATTTATATTTAAATAGATTTGTGTACCCTAGTATATCATATAGTATAGTATTGTCTAGTATATATGTAGTGTGAATGTATTTTTATTTATATAATGATACATATATAACATATATAATATAGTTTTTTACATAAGTATATTATATATAACTAGTTTATATTATATGTAATAAAGTATATGTAACTAGTATTATGGTAAACTGTATATTGCAAAATTATAGAGTTATATCAGTCTGTAATATAACACATTTCAGTTTCCCACCAGTCCAGATTCATTCAAACAAACCAATCACATCCTTTCATGAAAACCAAGGAGCATCTTACCTATTTGACACTACAGGGCCTCCACTCCACTTCCTCTTGTTTGTTCTGTCTGCTCCAAAGTGCAGTCCTTGTGTGAGCCTGCATAGCCTATAGTACCCTCCTTCTCATGTCTGTTATTACCTGTAACTATATTGAAACAGTCAGTAATACTAAAAGAATGGGCCAATCATTACTGAGAGCATCTGTTCAACTTTCAATTCTCTTGGCCAACTGATTCCATAATATACCAAAAGTTACCTGAGTTATTGATGGGTTTTTTAGTTTGGTCTACATAGCACTTTGTGTTCTTCGTCAGGTGTTGCCATCTTTTTCCATGCTAAGACACTCTCCCTGGACATGCATGGTTAATGGATATGCCCCAGGTTGGTATGTGTTTGGCAGGCAATTTTTGAGGCACCCATATATGAAGGCAGTGAAAACGTAGCACCTTAACAAGTCAGTATTCCAGTCATTATTATCAAGAGTCAGGCTATAGCTCTGTGGACAGTGCATCTAGTCTGGTCACCATCACTGAATGCTAGGGATGGCCATGTGAACATTATTATTGTGCATTCCAAGTATAGGCTCAAGGATGACTCTTTGTGAAATTGCGGTAAGGGGACTTCATACTGGGGAGAGTTAAGATTTGTCATCCAATTGCCTAAGGAGAGTTACTGCCGAATAAGAGCAATGGCCTTGTCTGTTTCCTGTGCTCTGCTTCTTTGCTGCTTCTCTTGCTTCTCATGAGTACTCTTCTGATGAGGTACACCCATCTGTAGTGTCTCATGGTTCAGGCACTGATGAGTAAAGGAAAGGGGAAGGAGCATTTGGTATTAGCCTCTTTTAAGGCATAGGTAAATCAACTGTTCTTTCATTGGAAAACCCCTGTTAATTGTGTTGGCTTTCCTCAGCACTGTTGCTTATCAGCATGCCAAGAGTCTAATCTTGCAATCAAGACTAGATGGCCTTAGTAAAAGTGACCTTATTGCAAGTTGTTGCTAACCCTAGCATGATTGAGTGGCACTCACTGGAGGCTTAGTGGGTTGATGGACTCCTGAACTTTTCCCCTTAGCCATATAAATGGTCTTCACTACCAATGATCAGATGCTGCAACATTACAGGAGTAGAAATTCAAAATGTTCTGAAGCAGTTTTTATAGGAAAAGGAAAGCAGTCATGTGTTATGTGTTGATCTAAAAACCTAATAGTAGGTTGCTCACTAGGACACTTAAATTCCTCCACTGCCACTACTACTACTGCCTGTTTCTGTCACAACCAATATTCTGATTCCTTAGTTATAAGGATTCAGAACTTTTCTCCAGGTTGTCTTGGACTGACCCAGTCTTTCCCTGTTTCTCACTAGTAGTTCCCAAAACTAACTTCAGAATTTTCAGGAGGGACTGGTCAGAACAACCCAGGCTCTGTTACAGACTCCACTAAAAACAGCATGTCCTTCAACACTATGGCCAGTGAGTCACATCATCCTGGGATAGAAAATCCAGAATGGACTGCTTTCTGGAGTTTCTTGGCTATGTTGCAAGTTGGGCATATGCAGTCAAGACTCCATTCCTCCCCAGGCAGTTTTTCTGAGTCTTAGAGAATCATTACACATTGAATTTTAGATCTGTTTTCCTTTGATGCTTATCTATATATAATAAAACCACTTACACAGTATATGTATGAATCATACTCAGACAAGTTGGTGACAGTACTCTTGCTTCACAGTGGGGAGAAACACCCATGTGCCACAGCAAAAGGTTTAATTCAACTAGACATAAACCTAAAATTCTTAAACTGTGTAACACAACTGTTGTAATATGGAAGTCTGAAACAATAGAATATTGATTTGAACCTTTCTGGAGGAAGAAATTTGTAAATATGAGTAGGTACACAGATGTTTCTCACTGACCTCAAAGGAGCTCCCACTTACAACAAAAAACAATAACAACAACAACAACAGCATTTTACAATTTGGTAACAACAACAACAACAACAACAACGTTTTACAATTTGACCCAATTGGAAATCCAAAAGAAAATAGGTGCTGATTGGGTTTTATACTTCTACAAAATAGATTGTGAATTAACTTCAACATCTATTAAAATACATTAATTGGGAAACTTTCATGTCCTTTATTTTTTACATTTTTATTCTTGAAAGAATTTATTGAGAGGACAGAAAAGCTTCCACAGTGGAATAAGAATTGTTCTTGGAGATACCAGAACATATAACTGCTTCCCCCTATGATCTTAGGAGAAATTGCTATATGTAAGACAGGTATACTAACATTTAACCATGGAAAAAAAAAGTATCACCTTGCCTAAATTCTCCATCATTGTGATATCCATTGTGCTAAAATATTCTATAGTGGGCATAGATTCCTTGACCCAATGAGTAATAAATTAGAATTAAATGTCAGCCACTTCCAAATGTTCTTGAAAAAAATGAGAACCCCTGAATTCTACCAGTTGAAGTAAGTTAACATGTATGAACATAAGTTGTTTGAAATACATAGGTTTTTTGTTGTTGTTGTTGTTAAAAACTTATTTTTAACCGGGCTCGGTGGCTCAGCCTGTAATCCCGCGCCTTTGGGAGGCTGAGGTGAGTGGATTGCCTGAGTCTGCGGGTTCGAGACCCGCCTGGGCAGCGAGACCTCATCTCTACAACAAATAAAAAAAATCAGCTGGGCATGGTAGCGCATGCCTGTAATTCCGGCTACTTGGAAGGCTGAGGTGGAAGGATCGCTGGAGCCCAGCAGGTCGAGGCTGCGATGGCCTGGAGTGGCCACTGCACTCCAGTCTGGGCAACAGAGTGAGACTCCAACTCAAAACAAACAAACAAACAAAAAAAACCCCTTATTTTTATTTTTAGTAGAGATAGGGTCTTGCTCTATTGCCCTGGCTGGTTTCAAACTACTGGACTCTAGTCATCCTCCTTGGCCTCCCAAAGTGCTGAGATTAAAGGCATGAGCCACTGCACCTAGCCTGGAATACCTAAGTTTTTCACAAGGTTATTAGGTAGGTATGTATTCTATTATATTAATAGGTATAGGTCTATTCAGATTACTTGTTTTTCCTTTGTGAGTTTTAGTAGATTGTGTTTTTCAAGGAATTGGTTTAATTTCCATTATCAAATTTGTAAGTATGGAGTTGTCCATAATATTCTTTTATCTTTTTAAATGAATATGGAATCAGATATGCTGGCCCTTGTTTATTTTTTATATATGTCATTTCTATCTTCTCTTTTTACTTATTTATCCTGTCTTAATATTTATAAAATTTTGGTTTTTTCAAAGAATGGAGTTTTGTTATTTTTCTGTTGATTTTCTGTTTTCAATTTCATTTGTCGTTTGTTTTCTAATTGACTTAGATTTATTAATTTATTGTTCTTCCTTCTTTAGTGTCATAAAGTGGAAGATTACATTATTGATTTATATATATATATTTTGTTTCTAATATTTGCACTTAGTGCTATAAATTTTAAAGCATTTTACTGCATCCCAGAAATTTTGATAAAATGTATTTCACTTCTAATATATTTAAAACTAAGTAAAGTTTTAAAAAACCCTGTTATTTTACTGTATTTGTTCTACAGCATGACAATACGAGTTTCAATTCACAGTGTTGTTAGCAAAAAAATTAGAAACAATTCAAGTGCCTTTTAAAATAAGGAATAGGTTACATGACCTCATTATAATATACATCTGTATAAAAGTGATGAACAGTATTTATTGATATGAAAACACCTACAGAATTGATTAATAGGACAAAAATATAAGAAAAATGTGTTGCAATGTATAAACCATCTTACAGATGATGCTAATTTAAAACGAGAGGGTGTAAAATGTTTATATACTTTTATAATTGTGGTATCTAGAAAGAGTAAGTAAGGCATTTTACTTTTTTTTATAATTGTGGTATCTAGAAAGAGTAAGTAAGGCATTTTAAGTAGATGCAAAATGGCTTGAGATAATAAAAATAGAAGATTGGCCTGGGTTTCATTTTATATTTATTTATTTATTTTGTTTGGGGTCAGGGTGAGAATTTGCATTCATTTTGCTCAGACAGGGGCCAGGCTTTTTTACCACCTTGTCGAGAAATGGGCACAAGGGGAATGATGAGGGGTGAGGTACAACATGTGTCAGCAGTCAGGCTTCAGAAAGTGAAATTAGAGATCCCTAGTTCCTGGTGCACTATGAAAGTAGTTTAGGATCATATTATTCCTGTATTCTTGTGTGGACAGGAAAAAAACTTTGAATAAAAGCAACAACTGTTCTTAAATCATCTGAAAACTGGTAAAACATGAGAAATACCTGCCCAAAATTGCAGAGACAGGAAGGTGGATACTTAGAATCACAACTTATTGAGGTAGAAACCCATGAGCACAAACGTCTGCATGAACCAGTATATAGGAAAACCAAAAGTATAATTGACAAATTCTTGGAGGCTGAGTGTAAACAAGTTCAAAAGTAAAAAAATAACAGGAGACCCTGTCTTAGGGCATCACCACAGCTTACGAGTTTTGTATCCAGAAAGTTTTCCAGGTTCATAGTAAGGTTCAACGAAAGATCCCTGTATGCTTCTTTCATGAGGAGGAGAAATATACCCAGGGCAAAGTTGTCATTTAAAAGTTTGTCCAGATCATTCTGTACTCCTCAACAAAGCGTGTCCTTAAAACAAACTATCTCACTAAAACCTGATTGACTTGGAAAATACTGAACTTCAATACCCTCTACCCTTTCTGTCTCAACTGAGAGGAGGGGAGGGATGGAACTGAAAAGCGCTGTCACAGCCAGAGTAACAGGCTCCCCAAAAGGAGGCCAGATCATAGGTCTATAAAATACTTTCTCTTTTGGGGCACTTTACCAATACATCTATAGAACTTCTCTATAATAACAGGTGATTACCTCCAAAATAATTGCATGCCCAAACCTTCAAGAGGTCTCTAGGGTGATAACCTACATGTCAGATTTGGCAGTTTATTTTAAAAATAATATATCTCGCCTGGGGAAGGTCTTGTGATTCATAGGGACATCCTGTTCCTAAACAAAGAATCTAATTATAAGTTCTTCACTTTGTTGATGTACTGATTAAGATATTATCTACTGAGATTGAAAAGTATGCCAATTTATTTCTGAATCCTGAAGATTTTTCTGATTGTCTTGCACATTGACTTTTTAGCCTGAATAATGCAATCTTTAACCAATCATTGTAACCTCTGTATTATACTCCAATTTTTAAAAAAGGAAACAACAACCTCTGATATGAGGAGTCCTTCTCCTGTCTTCTAAACTTTTTAATAAAAACCTTCCAACTTGTAGAAGATTCCAGAACACTCTCAACTTGGTTGGTGTGTTTTCCCAGGTCTGTCCTCACATTTGGTTTCCAAAAAATCTGCAAATTGTTTTTGTCTCAACACCCTTAATTTTGTTTTTTGGGTATATATAACAAACTGGATGACCTAGGTAAAATGGATCAGTTGTACAAATATACAACCTACCAAGACTGAATTATGAAGGAATAGAAAATTTGAATAATAAAAAAATTTCCCCCCCAAACCCCAAAATAGATGGCTTTGCAGGTGAAATCTAGCACACATTAAAAGATTAATGCCAGTCTTCTTCAAAATCTTCCAAAAAATTGCAAAGGGATTTTTTAAAACCTATTTTATAAGTCCAACATTACCCTGATACTAAATGAACAAAGGCAGCATTTAAAAAAAAAAATCACAGATAAATGTGCTTTATGGTTAATGATGCCAATATTTTCCAAAAAGCAAATAGTATTGAGCAGCTTATCCAAAATAAGACATGACCAAGTGGAATTTATTCCTGAAATGTAAGAATGATATCATATAGAAAATAAAACAATGTAGTGCCACAACATATTAGAAAATGAAAGAAAAAAATTATTAATCTCAAATTTAAAAAATTGATAAATTCAAATTTCCTTTATTACAAAAAATACTCAGCAAACTAGGAAAAGAAAGAAACCACCTCAACATAATAAATTCCATACATGAAAAATTCACAATGAACATATAAATGGTGAACGACTGAAAACTTTTCCACTAATATCTGGACCTGCTTTCACCATTGGTATTCAGCCTGATATTTTAGGATCTAGTCAGAAATCAGGTAAGTAAAAGAAAGAAAATCATCCAACTTGGCATGGAATCAGTACAATTTTCTCTTTGCAGATGACATCTCATGTAGAAAACACTAAGGTTTAGCCACACATATAAATGTTAGAATTCATGAGTAAATTCAGCAAAATTGTAGGATACAAAATCAGCATGCACATATTGGTTGCCTTATCTATACAACATCAATGAGTGATTTGAAAATAAAGTTTTTAAAACTTTGATTTTTAGATAGCATTTGGAGTCAATGTCAAATTAATTTCTCACAGCAGTGACCAAAATTAACATTTGCACCAGTTCCCCGAGTCCCAGTTCCCTCAGAAGGATAGAAAGTGGGCTAGGTGACTCCAGCACATGCAGTGAGTTGCTTTACAGGCAATAAACCCGGAGCTTAAGGAACTCAAATCCTTTATATGTGGCAGGCAGTGAGCCTGCTGGTATCTACCTGGAGAGAGGCAGGGAGACATTATTATACAGAAAAGTGAAGAAGCCTACCCTTTGCCATAAAGGAGGATACAGTGTCTGTCTTCCAAGGCTATTGGCTACACAAACATCTCTAAAAAATTTTACTGAGCACACACACACACACACACACACACACACACACACACACTGAGGATTTTTTAATTGCAAAAATTAGAAACTGAGTCTGATCGGTTTTTGCAGAAAAATTTAGTTCACAAAATTTCTGAGAGGAAGAGAGAACCATTTCTTGAGACATACAGCCATGAACAATGTCCAGAATTACAATGTAGAGCTATTTACTGAGTTTTCAAAGACAGGCTTGAATGAGCGACTGTCATCTTTCAGTGTCTATTTTTTTTTTTTAAATAGAGATTGTGCATAGATGCTTCTTTGTAGACTTCAGTAATGTTATTCATACTTAAGAGATGTTTTTGGTTGATTTATTAAGTTGACTTAAAAAAAATTTTGGATTCAAGGGGTGCATGTGCAGGTTTGTTACATAGCTATATTGCCTGATGGTGAGGTTTGGGCTTCTGTTGAGCCCACCATCCAGGTTGTGGGCAGGGTAACCAGTGGGTTGTTTTTCAACCCTTACTCTCCTTTGTAGTGCCCCACTTTAGGAGAGCCCAGTGTTTGCTGTTTCCATCCTTATATTGTGTGTATTCAGTGTTTAGCTCCCACTTATACATGACAACTTGTGGTGTTCAATTTCCTATTTCTGTGATAATTGGCTTAGAATGATGTACTCCAGCTGCATCCATGTTGCTGCAAAAGACATTATTTTGTTCTTTTCTATGGCTTCACAGTATTCCATGGTGTATATATACCTCATAATCTTAACCAGTACACCATTGATGTGCCTCTAGGTTGGTTCCATGTTTTTGCTATTGTGGATAGTACTGTGATAAATATTCAAGTGCAGGTGTCTTTTTGGTAGAGTGATTTCCTCTCCTTTGGGTATATAACACAGTATTTGGATTGCTGGGTCAAATGGTAAATCTTTCTTTAGTTCTTTGAGAAATCTCCAAACTTCTTTCCACAGGGGTTGAACTAGCTTACGTTTCCACCAATGGTGTAGAAGCATTCTCTTTTCTCTGCAGCCTTGCCAACATGTGTTATTTTTTGACTTTTTAATAATAGCCATTCTAATTGGTGTGAGATGGTATATCATTGGGGCTTTGATTGGGGGGGTCCATCAATCTTGTTTATCCTTTCAAATAACCATCTTTTTGACTTGATCTTTTATTATATATATATTTATTATTTACTTATTTTATTATTATTATTTTGGTCTCAATTGTATTTGGTTCTGCCTGATCCTAGTTACTTCTTTTCTTCTGCTATCTTTGGTTTTAGTTTGTTCCTGATTTTCTGGTTCCCTTAGATGATACTTTCTGTTTTCATATGAGCATGCAGTGTAATAAATTTTTCTCTTAGCACTGATTTGACAGCATCCCACAGATTTATGTTTGAAAAATTTTTAAAACTTCTGATTTGATATTGTTGTTTACCCCAAAATTGTTAAGGAGCATATTTAATTTTTATGTTTTGTGTATTTTTGAGGGTTCCTAATTGGTGTTGATATTTATTTTTTTTCTGCTGTGATCTGAGAAGATTCTTGATATGATTTCAAGTTTTTGGAATTTATTCAGGCCTGATTTATGGCCGAGTATATGTGGTCAATCTTAGAGTATGTCCCTTGTGTGGATGAGAAGAATGTATATTCTGTGACTGCTGGGTGGAGTATTTTGTAGATGTCTATTCATCCTAATAGGTGAAGTGTCAAATTTAAGTTCCAGATTTGTTTGTTTTCTGCCTTGAGCTGTCTAAAACTGTTGGCAGGTGTTAATGTCCTCCATTACCATTGTGTGAGTCTATATGTCCTCTCTTAGGTTAAGTAGTAATTGTTTTATAAATCTGGGTGTTCCTATATTAGGTGTGTATATATTTAAAGTAGATAATTAGATAATTCTTGTGGAATTTAGCCCATTATCATTTTGTAGTGTCCTTTTTAAAATTACTTTTATTGATTTTTAAGTCTGTTTTACATGCTAGAAGAATAGCAACCCTTGTTCTTTTTGGTTTTCCATTTCATGGTAGGTCTTTCTTCATTCCTTTACCTTAAGCCTATGTGTGTCAGTAGAGGTAAGATGAAATGGGTCTCCTGGAGATGGCAAAAGAATAGGTCTTTTTTTTTTTTTCTGAGTTGGAGTCTCACTCTGTCATCTGGGCTGGAGGGCAGTGCATGTTTACGGCTACTGCAGCCTTGATGTGCCGGGATCAGACAATCCTTCTGCCTCACTCCGAGTAGCTAGAACTACAGGTGTGCACCACAATGCTTGGCTAATTTTTTGATTTATTGTAGAGACATGGTCTACCAAGTTGCCCAGGCTTCTCTCAAATCCCTGGGCTCAGGCAATCCTCTCGCCTCCACCCTCCAAAGTGCTGGGATTATAGACATGAGCCACCACTCCCACCTGGATCTTGTTTTTTAGTTGCTACTCTGTGTCATTTAATTGGGGCTTTAATGTCATTAGCATTCGGAATTACTATAGATATGTGAGGGTTTGTTCCTGTCATAGTGTTATTGAGGAGTTGCTTAGTGGTCTCAGTTTTGTGGGTGATTTATATGGTCTGTAAACTGTGTTCTTGCTTGATTTTTGTGGTGGGTAGCATTGCTCATTTGTTTCCATGTGTAGAATTCCCTTAAGCATCATTTATAAGGCTAGTCTAGAGTTGACAAATTTTCTTAGTGCTTACTTGTCTGGGAAATACTTTATTTTACCTTTATTTGTGAAGTTTAGTTTGGTGGGATAACAAATTCTTGGCTGGCAATTTTTTCTTCAAGAATGTTGTAAATGGGCCCCCAATCTCTTCTGGCTTGTAAAATTTCTGACAAAAAATCTGCTGCAATGTTGATGGGTCTCTTTTGATTGATGTTCTGTCTACTTGATGGTCTTCTATAGCTGCATTTAAGATTTTTTTCTTTCATGCTGACCCTAGATAATTTAATGACTTTCTGACTTGGGCGTGGTCATCTCATATAGTATCTCACAGGAGTTCTTTGGTGTTACTGTATCTGTATGTTGACCTCTCTAGGAAGATGGGGGAAGTTTTCAAGGATTATGCCTGCAACTTTTTCAGAGTGCTTGTATTTTTTCCTTCTTTCTCTCAGGAATGCCGACCAGACATAGATTTGATCTCTTTACATAATCTCATAACTCTCAAAGGCTTTGTTTATTTTTTGAAATTCTTTCTTCTTGATTTTTGTCTGACTGTGTTGCTTCTAAGGATTAATCTTCAAGCTTTGAAATTCTTTCTTCTGCTTGGTTAAGTCTGTTGTCAAGGTTTGTGGTTGTGTTTTGAAATTTTGTAGCAAGTTCATTTCCAGTTCAGTGTGGTTCTTAGAATGACCATGTCAGCTTTCATTTCTTGAAATTTTTTCGTGGCCTCTCTGATTTGGGAGTCTACTTTATTTTGGATCTCAATGAATTTCTTTGCCATCCATATTGTAAATTCTGTCTGTTATTATGGACAACTCATTCTGTATATGATTCACTGCTTGATAATGCAATCATATGGGAACAGTGAGACACTGTTTTTTGTTTTGTTTTGTGATGTTGGAGTTCTTGCACTGATTTCTTCCCATCTGAGGACACCAGTGCTTTTTTCTCTCTCCTTATTCTGCTACCCTAGAGGCTACCAGTTGTAGAAAGGCTTTTGTCTTTAGGTGTTGTAGATCAGCCTTTAGATGTCTATAACCATTTAAGTAAAAAGCAGCTTGATAGCTTGCTCCTCCCACTTATTTCAGTTATGGATATGTCTTGCAGAGGGCCTGCCTTATGGATCTGGCAACTGGTCTGCCTGAGGATGGTAGGTCTGTGTGTTTGCATTCAGATGATGGTGGTGTCTGCACATGCTCCTTAGGCCCAGAACTTGTAGTCTTTGTCTGAGGGGCAACAACTTAGACATAGGAAGCTGCAGAGCACCCTGATTGTTTTCTGCTCATGCTTATTTTGGCTGCAGAGACTAGTGGGACATGCTCAAGTACACTGAGGACCTGCTCAGTGTTGCTGGCAGTTGATCTCCCTGAGGGGCAGAGCAGTGAGTATCTGCCGCCGTCTCAGGTGGGTGTAGAGAGTCCCCACATGCTTTGTGGGCCAGTATCAGGCGATCCATACCTGGGAGAAGCAGCCAAGATGAGGAAGGGTGGTGAGCACCTTGACTCTTTGCTGCTTCTGTTTATTTTAGCTGCTTGCTCGTGCTGGGGACACATGCTATTGCTCTATTGTGCTGCTTCCTCCCTGGTCTGGGAGCAAAAGTGGCAGGGGCAACTGCAGCTACAAAGTTTCTGACCCTCAACAGAGGGACCTCTTAGTGGCTTTTTAGACAGTAGTGGCTGCTGGCACTGAGCTGCATGGGGGACAGTGACCTAAGGGATTCCATGTGGACTTGGATGATGCCACTATGTGGTCATCACTTGGGACTCTATGCTGGCCTCGGGGCCTGATGGGGTTCACAGAGTTTCTCCCTTGACTCAGACCACCAGGGTCCATGACGAGGTGTGGGCTACTGGGGATTTCTCTCATTCAGTCACTCACCACTTTACCACAGTGGGAACTCCCATGTTTCCACACTGTGTTTGGATTCATGTTGGTGAGCTGTCTGATTACACTCCTTTGCCTCTTGTAGGATCCATCACTTCTCTGTTGAAAGGTGTGCTTCTCCTTGTCTAACTTTGAATACAGAGTTTGGTTCATCTCCATGAGAGATGTGCACACCTACTTCTAGTTGGCCATCTTAACTCTCCATGAAATTTTCTTATAAGAGAAAATAATGAAACTAGTATGGATTGAATCTGAAAGTAATATGTTTTTCAGGAAAAGCCTGAAAAACAATAAATGTTTATGGTATTTTGACACAAGGAACTGAGAGGAACTGTATTTTTAATTTGAATACAGCTTTGCAAGACTTCCTACTTTTTAACTTAACCCTACCTGATTCTCATGACTATCAGGTGGGAATGGGGTAGTTTCTGGGATTACCTGAACTTGCTTACAGTGGCCTCATCTATTGTGCCTTAAGGTGCAAAAAATTAACCATGGTTTGATACTTTTCTAATGGTCAGATTTAGCAACATCCGCCCAAGCAGCAGAGCCCTTTTGCAGATCCCAGAGCCAGGCACTGTCAGACAGGAGCTCAGATGAGGCCTGAGGCATCCTTCTAGCTGGAGGCTCCTCCTTTGGCTGTGCCAGCTTCAGTAATGTTGAGCTGGGTGGATTTGAATTCCCTGAATCTTGTAGGTTCTGGCTTTTTCTTTGTGCATTTTAAAAATAGGCGTTTAATACACCAAAAGTGATTATGTGATGCATATAAATGTGTTTTCTTATTTATATGTGACAGAAATAATGAGCCAAACAGTTTCATATCTACCTAATGCTGCCTTCAGACAAGGACAGAGGTGGCAAAACTGATCTGTGCATAATCACTGGTTTCTACTTCCAGAGAGACCCAAATCGTGTGGGAGACCTGTATCCTGTGGAACAGCTGTAGGGAGCATTTGTTTTTTATGTTATATCTCACTTGTTGGTACCAACATGACACCAAATTAATGTTACACATGAGGGCCCATCATACGCATGTCATCTGTTTTCCTTTCTTGAGCTCACAGTTTAGTAACATTACCATCTTAAATGGCATAATTATCCTTGCTGATAGAAAAATTCTGTTGTCCAACACTTGTCCTTATGAAAAAAAAGTAGAGCTTCAATCTGCTTCTTGAAACCTAGCTGCTCATTTTTATCATTCAGCTCCCTCAAACCACTTTGGTGCAAAGTTAGAATATTACTTACAAACACAGCTATACTTTGTGGACCAAATTATGTTCTGTTTTCAGTGTTGGATTTCTGCAAAATATTTTATTATGAAATGAGTAGGAAAAAAGTGTTGGTCGTTTCTGAGTCCAAATCATATCTCGGGTCTGTTTTAGTTCTAACATACTATGAAATATTGTACAGTAATAATATGCAAAGTATTGTAGAAAGTAATACTGTTTTTTCCCCTTTTTATAAGTACTATTTAAGTAAAATATGTACACTTTGTCCGGTATCAGGAATGAAACAACTGTACATTGAACATAATCCTATTTAGCAAATATATATTCTTAGATTACACTTACAAAATGATTAAGATTTGAATTTTAAGAGTTTTTCTTTCTAAACACATTCACATTAATTAATTTAGTACTTTGATTTTCTTCCATAAGAAGGTTGAATTTTTTAACAAAATGGTGAATTCAGGCATATCACAGCACTAGTGGTTCTCAGACAAAGTTCTCTACCCCAAGAGAATCTGGACTGGTTAGCCAAGAGCATCTGAATTATTTAGAAGCACTTCAACCTGGGGGGCAGAGGGAGGGAGAGAGGGGTGTGTGAGAGGGAGGAGAAAAAAGAAATCAATTTAGAAATATCTTCATGTTAATGAAGATTGTTTTTAGAAATCTACAGACACATAAAATTTAACTATACTGGTTTTTGAAAACAGATATCAAAAATTCCTAGAGCTCTAACAGGCTTCCATAGGCCCAAGGGTTCTATGAATACTTGGGGGGTGGGAGGTACAAAAAAATGGTGAATTATTATGCAATGTTTTAGTTAACATAGAGTATGAAAAAAATCAGCACTTTAAAGGGAGAACTATTGTTATACATGTTGTGGGGATTTTTGTTTGTTTTTTGGTTTCTTTTTGTTCATAAAATTTGAAATAAATAAATTTATTTTGGGTTGTTCATTATGTTTTGCCTGAAATATGAATCAAAGTTGGCCCAGAATGTCTGAACTATAAATTCCAGGCTTGCTGTGGTTTACCCTAGAGGAAGGGATTCAAAGGTTTAGGGAGAATAGAATCTTAGAGCTGATTTCTCACTTACGCTTTGCTTACCCAGAAGATAAGTTTTTCACCATAACTGTGAGATTTAAATTTGTAAGAGCCCAGCATCCTTGGAGGGCATTGTGCTTTCTCTCTTCTGTGTGACAGACCATACAGTGGGCCCTGCAGACACTGAGTTTGGAAACCTAAATGCAATGGCAGTAATTGGATTGCCAGGGACTAAATTGTGGTCATTCAGACAGCAGAGGCAGGGTGGACATTGTTTACCATAATGGACAGCAGCCGTCACAATATTCTGACTAGCACATAACTGTGGTTTTGACTAGTTGATCATAGTATTTCTAGAAGTAAAGTACTTGGAAAGCCTAATAAATTTTTATTTCATTTGTATAAGAAGAAAAGTTCTAGGCCAAGTGAACAATCAATTTAAAAAAAAAAAAACAGGATTCATTGAGAGATCAGAAAAGCTCCCACAGTGAGAGGAGACATAAAGGGGTTGCTCCACATTTAAATAATATATAAACAGAGCTATGAACCCTCAGTCAATCCCCAGACTTGAGCCAGTTTATAAAGCCCAAATCCCTTAATGAAGAGAAGGTGCGACTGCCTTGAGGAAGGACCCTGGTACACTACCAAAACTTATATTGCAAACATTTCCTTTGGCTTTCACTAAAGGAACTTACAGTCTTTTTATCCTGGTAACTGTAATAATTAGACCTTTTGGGAACTCTGAAATAATACGAATTCCAAAATACCCAAAATGTGTCTGTGGCCCATCAGTCACAGTAGTGACTTATGGAAGTCAGGTGATTAATGAAGTTTTATCTTAGGTCCATCTCACAGTTTATTAACCCATCCTGTTGTTATTTTCTAGTTTTAGATTCATAATTGGAATAGCTATTCTTAGCAGCTGGCATAATTCCCACATTGGATCCCTAGCCCAATGGAGGGTCATTATGACAGCAAAGGTTAAGTGGCAGCCACAAGAGCAAACTCTACCAAGAAAATAGTAAGTGAAAAACAATATCACAACTCTGGGGCTTATTAGAGACTCAATATTTAACCACGGGCCACCAAGGTACTACGCATCTGAGTCTAATATAAAGTAGGTGTTGTCTCTAACTCAACAAACCATAAAGTTAGGCATACACAGCAGCATTTCATCATTACATGGCAGTGGGATATAATAAACTGTACTTGAGCAGGTCCTGTAGACACAGGTAGGATAGTTACATGAAGAAGTGACCCAAAAACATATGGTCTCCAGATACTGCTACATTTATTACCTTTTCCCCAGACAGCACATATGGCCTCATTGGAAGTCCCTTATGAACAGTAAACAAGGAAAGATAATATCTAGGCCTGCTTTTTAGATGGTTCTGCACAATATGCACATACGACTCAAAAGTGAAGGCTGCAGAGCTATAGCCCTTTTCTGGGACATCTCATCATGATGGAGGTGAAGGAAAATTTTCTCAGTGGGGCAAAATTTTAAGCAGTGCATCTCATTGCTAATTTTGTTTGGAAGGAACAATGGCCATATGTGCAACTGTATACTATTCCTGAGCTGTGGCCAATGATTTGGCTGGATGTTTAAGAACATGTAAGAAACATGATTAAAAAATAACAACAAAGACACTTGGGGAAGAAGTATGTGGAAAGAATTTCATCAGTGGGCAAAAAATGTGAAGACATTTATAGCCCATGTGAATGTTCAGCAAAGGAGGATTTTAATAATTAAGTAGTTACAATGACATCTTCTGTGGATACCAGTCAGCTTCTTTCCCAAGTCATCCATGTCATTGACCAATGGGCTCATGAAGAAAGTGGTGGCAGAGATTGAGGTTATGTATGGGCTCAGCCACATGGACTTCCACCCACCATGAATGGCCTATCTATAGCCAACACAGAGTGCTAATCTCACAGACTAGCATTGAGTCTCCAATATATTACCATTCACCAGGGAGATCAGCCAGCAATAGGGCAGTAGATTTGTTACACTGAACCACTTTCATCATGAAAAGCTCAATATTTTGTTCTTTTTGGAATAGGCACAGACTCTGAATATAGATTTGTCTTCCCAGGATGCAATACTTCTGCTAAAAGTACTATCCATTGACATATGTAATTCTTTATCTACCAGAATGATATTTCACAAACATTATGATCAAGGAACTCAATTCACAGCAAATGAAGTGTGGCAATGGGCACATGCTCATGGAATTTATTGGTCTTACCATATTCCCCACCATCCTGAATTAGCTGGTTTGAAAGAATAGCAGAAAGGCCTTCTGAAGAGTCAGCATGAGCTATGTGACAACACTCTGTCAGAGATGTGAAAAAGGTGCTCCAGAAACTGTTCTTCACTGAATTAGCCTTTAATGTATAGTGCTGTTTATTCATGTAGGAATCATGAATCCAGAAATCAAGGTGTGGGAATAGGAGTGGCACCAGCCAGTGTTAAACCTAGTGACCCATTAGCAAAAATTGTGCTTCATGACCCTACAACTTTATAGTCTGCTGGCCTACATGTCTTAGTGACAAAGGTAGAAATGCTTCCATCAGGAGATACAACAATGACTCAATTTAACTGGAAGTTAAGATTGCCACCCAGACATTTGGGCTTCTCAAACCTCCCAGTCAACAGGCTAAGAAGGAAGTTACTGTGCTGGCTGGGGTGACTGATTCTTACAACCACAGGAAAATTGGACTGCTTTTCCATAATGATGGTGAAGAAGAGCATGTCTGGAATACGTAAGAACCTCTACAGTGATTCCTGGTACTACCATGACATTTTACTGATTTTAATAGAAAGCTACAACATAATCCAGGCAAGACTACCAGTAACCCAGGTTGTCAATAATGAAGGTTTGGGTCACTCCAATAGGTAAAGAGCCACAAACAGGTAAGATGGTTGCTGAAGGCAAAGGTAGTACAGAATCAAGAGTGGATGAAGTTAATTATAAATACCAGCTACAAACGTGACCGGTTACAGAAATGAGGACTACATCATAATTATTCCTTATCTTGTTATGAATATATTTGAATGTATGTATACTTTATACAGTATAGTATCATATATATCATAAACATACAAAAACATACTAACCCTTTTCCCAGAAGAGGATGCAAAGTCCTTAGATAATCTTAACTCCTTGTAACTTGAATAGTATTATATAAAGTCAACAGTATTTAAATAGTGTAATATAAAGTCAGTATATCTCATGTTATGGGATAAGTTTTTTTTTCTCTTTTTTGCCTTTTGAAATTATTGTGAGTGGAATTGCTTCTTCATGTTGAGATTATTCATTGCTATGATATAGAAATTCTATTTTTTATACTGATCTTGAATTGAACTCATTTATTCTAGTTAGTTTTAGTGAATTTCCTAGAAATTTTGATATACAGGATGTCACCTGTATTGGCTTCCAGTACTCATCTGGAGGTAACTAACTTCTTTTTGTTTCATGACATCCTGTGCTAAAACCTTAGTAAAATGTTGAACAGAAGTGATTAAAAACTAATATTCTTGTCTTGTTTCCAAACTAACATTCCCAAAACTGGGTTTTCACCATTATACATGAAAGCCATGGTTTTTCATGAATGTCCTTTCATAGGTCTAGGAAGTTTCTTTGTATTCCTCGTATGCTTTGGGTTTGAATTGGGAATGAATGAATATGGATTTGTCAAATGTCCTTCTGTGTTTAACAAAATAATCTCTTTTTTTGTATTTTATTGTTTTATGATACTGTATTACATTTATTGATTTTTTAATGTTAAACCAAAGGTACATTGATGAGACAACTCCTCTTGGTGATAGTGTCCAATAATTTTTATATATTGCTTCATTCAGTTTGTTAGTATGTTTATGGATTTCTGTGTCTATATTTTTAAAGGATAATGGTCTGTTGTTTTATTTTCTTATCATAATTTTTCCTGGCTTTGTTGCCTGGGCAATACTGGCTTCATGGAATGAATTGGTAAGTTTCTCCTATTTTTCTAATATTTTTGGAAGTAAACTTGAAGAACTGGTCTTAATTTTTAATTAAATATTCAGTATAATTTGCCAGTGAAGCTATTTGTGTCTGAGATTTTCTTTATGAGAAGATATTAAATTAATCTCTCATTTTCCATTGTTATAGGTCTATTCATATATTCTGTTTCTTTTTGTGCAAATTTTCTAAGTATTTTTGATTTGTAGCATTCCATGTTCCTAGATTTTTATAGCAGTTGAAACAAAAGTAAAAGGGAGAATAATATGGGAAAATAAAGATTTTTGGCAATCCATGTTTCCCTAATGTACTCTGTTAAAGGAAAGGAGAGATTACTGTACCTCCTGTACTTAATACTTATATTTGCTTCACATGGTAAATGGGGTACATAATATAAAGTAAATTAGGAAACTGCAAATTATAGCCAAAATAAAAGTTTTAGCCTACCTCTCTTTTAATAAATACGTAGACTGGACAGAAATAGAAATTTGAATAAAAACAAATACAAAATTGCACAGTAAATAAAGAATGGTATAAAGAGATAAAAACATGATGAGTTAGAGTGCTTAATACTTAGAATATATGATGGAGGGGAGTCACTAAGGGTACCTGGTCCTAAACCAGAGTAAATGAGGATTGTTGGGAGGCCCAAACTTCACCTGTATGTAGACCACTTGTGTACCTAAACCTGACTTGTACACCACATCTTTAAAATAAAATAAAGATTAAAAAATGATATTTTAGATACTATTTTAAGCCATATATTTGTATAGATTTAGTGATATGTTTAATGTATAACTCAAAGTTTAATGTAAATAGGAAATTAATACCCTTAAGTAATATTAGATGACATTAAAAGCATTATAGAAATACACAGTTCTGGTATAAAACATAAATGAGCATAAAAAGTCTTAACCACATTAATAACCTTAACTAGTTAATGAGGCAGACAAACAGACATCTTTTTGAGCACTAAAAAGGGAATGAAAATAATTTTTTAACACCAAAGAAAATTATTAAAAGTTTTATTAATTTCATGAAAGCAGAAATCCTACAGGTAATATTTTCTAAGTCATATGAAATGACAGTAGAAGTCATCAAAGTGTTATCAACCAAAAAAAATGTGTAACCCATAAGTGATATCTAACCACATGCCAACTTCCTTTAAGATTATTTTAAATAACTATTGAAGTAAATAGAAAATCCAAACTGAGATTACTTTTACAACAATACAAAGTACTGCTACAGTAGAAGCATTCTGATAGAAGCCATGTGACTTAAATTTACATAATTATATCAATATTATCTTAATACAAACAGTAATTCTGGACCCTGAGTGGTGGTTTAGCCTGTAATCCCAGTATTTTGGGAGGCTGAGGATAGAGGATTGCCTGAGTCTGAGAGTTTGAGACCAGCCTGGGCAACTTGGTGAGACATCATCTCTACAATAAATCAAAAAATAAGCCGGCATGGTAGCGCATACCTGTAGAACGAATTACTTGAAGGCTGAGGTCGAAGTATCACCTGAGCCCAGCAGGTTGAGGCTGCGGTAGTTGTGAGTGTGCTACTGCACTACAGCCTGGGTGACAGAGAAGACTCCAACTCAAAAAACAAAAAACGAAAAACAAAGCAAAACAAAAAACAGTAATTCTAGCAATAAACAGGCAGTATTCCTTAATGTGGAGGATTATAACTTGAAAATTTGTGTAAAATGTAAGTATACATTCAAGTATTAAGAAAAAATTATACTCCACAAATGTCATCATATGGTAGATATTTCACAGTGATGAAAAAATTGGGATTCTTTTGTGAGACACTATTCTTTTACAAAATATCAATGTGAAGTATTTTACTCATATATGCAATGTGAATACCTGATGTTTTAGAACAAAAATATATTTACAAATCTCATTTGATGCAGACATCTAAAAAGACTCAGAAGTTAAAATAATTTATAAAATTAATAAAAACTTTTTTTGGCTGATAACACTTTGATGGATTCTATTGTCATTCCATATGACTTAGAAAATGTTGCCTGTAGGATTTCTGCTTTCATGAAATTAATAAAACTTTTAATAATTTTCTTTGGTGTTAAAAAATTATTTTCATCCCCTTTTTAGTGCTCAATAAGATGTCTGTCTGCCTCCTTAACTAGTTAGCCCAGCAAAGCTAACAGAAAAATATAGGAACTTCATGGGACCAGAAACAAATTAAAGGAGAATCCATAGGAATAATCAAACTGAGAAGCCAGTGCTCCCTGAAAGTACTAAATGATTACATAAACCTCAAGGCTTTGGATATTGCCCAACTTTCCTTCTTGAAATAAATAAAGTACTGACTGAAGTTATCCCCAATGCAAAATTACCCAAATGTGAAAATAAAATTATTTTCAAACTGTAATTTCTTGTGCACTATGCAAAAGGAACAACCTTGCTCATGCAGGAAGAACCCATCCAACACTCATCTGATCACTTTTGCTGGTGCTCAGCACAGGGCCGTCCCTAGTTGTCCACCAACACTGCTGATGTGGCTCTGCATTCTCATGGGCAAGAAAGGGAAATACCAGAGCTCCCAGTCAGCCAGGGCCCCTGTACTTCTTCTGGAACATGAAGAAAGCCCCACAAAGAAAGAAAAATGTCACCCCAACTCCACCTGATCACTGTGGTGGAGCAGTACCAGTCAGTCTCTCCCTCTAGTCACCATCCTCACTGCCTTATTTGGTGCTCCCTTAGGCAGACCAGAGGAGAAAGGTTACCTATGCAGCTCCAAGCCAGTATCACATCCTCCATCTCTGCCACTTGTGGGTCAGAAAGGGAATGAAGAAACAAGACTTTTGCATGCCCACAGGTCCCACACCCAGACACATATCTCCTGGATCTCTAAAGGTAGGATCTTCTGACACCATGTAACTACCTCACTCTACCTAAATATCACAGTTGTAAATCATCACTCCCTTGAGTTCATAGCCTCAAAAGGTCTCCCTTTAAATGAAGTTATCACTGGTCTCCCTTTAAATGAAGTTATCACTGCCTCTGCCCCTGCAGCTCATGGGTCAGGGAGAGAATGAGGAATCCGGATAGTAAAAGAAGCCAATTGACCATATACAACACACACCACAGACACATACATAAGGAAAATTTTTTTAAAAATATTTTTTATTATGATGTTGTGGGGTACAGTTAAGGGTTTGGTATACAATTACGTTCCATTCCATTGTTGATAAGAGGTGTTTCCCCGTCCCCAGACAGATATTTGCTACTGTTAATCCCATCTCCCCCCTACCCCCATAGTTTCCCAGTGCCGTCAGTCATTTTCTTATAGTATTACATTGGATGTTCAAGGTCCATTATATGAGTGAGAACATGTGATACTTGGATCTTTGTTTCTGTGAGAGGTCACTCAGTATTACAGACTCTAGTTCCATCCAGGTTGCGAAATTCATGATTTTGTTCTTTTTTTTTCTCATTTCATTTTTTATTGCAAAGTCCAATTTCATGGCACAATGTTACAATCAAACTCTTTCTATTTCATTTTCTGAATTTAGCAGAATAGTTTTCTTTTGTGAGAACACTAGCAAATTTGCCTTCATAAACTAAGTACATTGACTAACAAGAACAAATTGTCAAAAATTTAAAACACAAAAAAATCAGTTAAGATGCTTAAAGAGTCCTTTTCATTTAGTGTAAATCCAAAAGTTATGAAAATGCCTTTTGTATTATATGTGTATGGCATATAGAAAATTAAGAATTTCTTTAGTTTGAAGAAATGAATCAGTGTCATAATGGAAACATTTAAAAAAATTTTATCTTTGGAAAATAATTCAGAATTGCATGCAGAAAATTATTTACTTAATTGTTTGAATTGCATACTAAAGATCAGTTTATAGATTATTCTAAAAAATATTTTTGGCCAGGCGTGGTGGCTTATACCTGTAATTTTAGCACTTTGGGAGGCAGAGGTGAGAGAATTGGGGTTTGAGACCAACCTGGCCAAATTGGCAAGACCTCATGTCTACAATAAATCAAAAAATTAGGTGGGCAAGGGGGCATGTGCCTATAGTTCCAGGTACTTGGAAGGCTAAGGTGGAAGAATCACCTGAGCCCAGCAGATCAAGGCTGCAGTAACCCTGAGTATGCCACTGCACTCCAGCCAGGGCAACAAAGTGAGATTCTGACTCTGGAGGAAAAAAAAAGATTTTTAGAAAAATAGTCTAAAATCAACTTGGTTTACACAGTGTTATCAACTAATTTTACTTTACTAATACGAATCTGAATTTTAAGAAATTGACAAGATTTAAGGGCACCATTTGAAATAATTCAGTATTTTATGTATAGCATTCTATTTCCAGACACATCAGCTTTCTTATGTCCAAAGGATTGGGAAACTACCAACCAGTACAGCACCCAAAACGTTTAAAACAACAACATATACAACCCCTGAGTGTAGTTTTCCACAGCTTTATATTAACAAGCACTAATGATACCAAACAGGTATATTATAGAAAGAAAACACCAGGTTTAATACCTTATAAAATATGTACAGAACTTGAACATACCTGTAAGATACAATTCAAGTCACAAATTATAAATGTAATTGGATATTCTGATATAATGAAAAGGTCTAGTTGGTTAAAAAAATGCATGTAAACCATAAAAGATAAAAAGTATTTAAAAATACGCAAATTCTAACTACTAGGTTTAAATTTTGATTTAAAAAAGTAAATATATATTTACAGTCTTTAAATTTCACATATTTGTTATTTTTACATGATATTTATTATCAGGGTAACATAAAACAAGAAAAACCTCTTTTAACCATTTACATAACAGAAAAAAAATCAATGGACAGGCTGGTAGAATACAGTATACATAGTCGCTAAAATATAAAAGGCCACTCTTATTAATGGAGTCAGAAAACAGACTTAACCAAAACTGGGTACCAGGACACAGGCAGTTTCAATTCAGAGACTTTACTATGCAAACCCAGTTTCTTTATCTGAAAAGAATTGTTCATAAATAACAGTTACCTGAAGGACTGTTGGAAGAATTAAGAGATCACCTATGCTCATGAACACAGGTAGGTATTAAGACATCATTGTTTCAGTGTGAAGTTAACCGCACAATACACACCAGGTTCTTCCTTTAAGGTTTAAAAACCTCAATTGCTATTTCGTTAATACAAGGACCAGTGTTTAAAGCTTAAATCCTTACTTGGAGTGCTCAGTCCAGTTGATTATCAAAAGCTATCTATAAATACTTCAATACTGATGATATTAAAGCTATTAACACTTTGTAATGATCACAAAGGTTTGGCTTCCCAGGCTATGGTCCAAAGTCATGTGCCTTCTGAGAACACTGCAGAGACATCAGACAGATATTTCTGAACTTCTCAAAACAATGCAAAATCTCTCTTCTATGTTTTCCGTCTGTCATAGTCTCCAACCATCTTGATGTGTGACAATTTGCTCTTTAACTGCTTGCAGTAATTCCTTTTGCTTTTGTAATCTGCAGATCCCTTTACTTGCTTCAGTCTATTGTATTCATCAGCAGCAGCCATGTACTCTTCATCTTCACTGTCTTCTCGATAGTCATCCAGTTCTTTATCTAGACGGGACAGTTCTTTATTGATCTCATCAAGTTCTGCTTGTAAACTCTTGTATTCCTGCAGACCCGCGTCAAAATTTCTCTTGTAGAGTTGCCGTTGTTGATCTGAAGTGATAGGTGGATATTCCCTGACCCAGTCGTCCTCCAGCTAGTCGCAGGACTTGCTGCCAGTCGTGTAGTCTGTTTCGTAGTGGTCTTGCTCCATTCTCTTGGACTTTCCAGCTCTTCCCTTCACAGGCGCCCGCTTGGAAGGCATCTCAAAGTTACCACTGTCGCTGTAGTGAGGTTGCCTGAAGTCGTCCGCAGGGGATATCCCTGGAAGCTCCTGAAGCACTTCTGGCCCCGGGGTGGATTTATAGGAAGACTGGGTATGACCGTTTGTCATTCACTTTGCCATTGGAGGAGTAAGCCATGGGACTGTCAACCCTCTCCACATAGTCAGATGGGGGTGGAGGCATGTCTTGTGTGCCCGCGGACACATTTTTAACCCACTCCTCGACATTGGGAGGTTGCTCATCATCAATGCGTTCCTTGTCCCACAAAATATTGGACTTGTCATACTGGTCCATCTTTCTTCGTGTTCTCACAGCAAAGAAAATTATTAAAGCAAAAGCCACGATAGCCATGAACCCCAGTACAATGGCAATGGCCTCCTGAGGATCCACCACACAGTAGTGGTGTAAATACTGATCCACGTAGAGTCCAGTAGCAGCAGGTGTGTAGAACTGGTTGCAGAGGGCATAGATTTGTGAACCATACATAGAGCCAGAAGCCTGGGCCGTTGGGTTGACTCCCATTATATAGACAATCGTGGCAATGAACACCATGACGCCCAGGATGGCACTCACGATGATCACAGTCAAGTAATATCTCCTGGTCCTGGACATTTCAGATCTGATGACACTGGTAACAAAGATCACCAATGCAGCAATGAAACAAAAGGTGGCCATGGCCAGCAGGAAGCCCTTGGCTGCCCTTGGATCCGTATAGCCTGTTCCATAGCCATACCCGTAGCCATAACCATAGCCGTAGCTGCTTCCGTAGCTCCCAAAGCCACTTCCTCTGTAGGGGTAGCCCAGACCCCCTCCCAGCAAGCCAGTTCCATAGCCTCTGTCTCAGGCAAGCGTGGAGGCCACACAGGCAAAGATGGCAATGCACATCACAATAATGAGCATAGACAGAATCCGAATCACTCCTGGAGGGGAGGTCCATTTGTAGTAGTGAAGAATTTCGTTTTCTGGGTAAAAAGAATATGCTGGCTGGGAGAGCATGGGTCCAACGTACATCTCCCCACCACATGTCGTTGCTGGGTACATAATTATTCGGTTTGAATTCGTCAGATCTGTAAGGAGGTGGACTTTCAAAAGGCCTCAACAACATGGCTGATGTCAACGGTCACCTGATCCTCAGGACGAGCAATGCCTGGAAGTTCCCAAGACAAGCCAACCTACGGGCGCACCTGCCACTGCTCACCCCGCTGCACGCGGCCCGCATCCGGGCTGGGGACTCACCGCCCCGATTTTGTTCTTTTTTATGGCTGTGTAGTATTCCATCGTGTATATGTACCACATTTTTAAAATCCAGTCCTCTTTTGATGGGCAGCATGGCTGCTTCCAGCTTCTTGCTATTGTGAACAATGCTGCAATAAACATACATGTGCAGGTATCTTTTTTACAGAGTGATTTGAGTTCTTCGGGGTATATTCCCAGTAGGGGGATTGCAGGGTCATATGGGAGGTTGATATTTAGGGCTTTTAGGATTCACCACACTGCTTTCCACAGAGGTTGCACTAGTTTACACTCCCACCAATAGTGTAGAAATGTTCCCTTTTCGCCACATGCTCTCCAGCAGCTGTTATTTTTTGAGTTGTTGATGATTGCCATTCTGAGTGGGGTTAGGTGGTATCTCAGTGTGTTTTTGATTTGCATCTCCCTGATGATTAGTGAGGTTGAACATTTCTTCATGTGTCTGTTGGCTGCTCAGATGTCTTCCTTTATGAAGTGTCTGTTCATATCTTTTGCCCATTTTATAATGGAGTTGTTTGTTTTTTTTCTTTTCAGCACGTTTGAGTTCCTTGTAGATCCAGGATGTTAAGCCTTTGTCAGACCTGGTGTTGGTAAATACTTTTTCCCAGTCTGTAGGCTGTCTCCCTGCTCT
>NW_007248310.1:124847-125843 GCF_000164805.1 Carlito syrichta
GTTTTTTCTAGGTCTGAGAAGAATGCTGCTGGTAATTTGATGGGTATTGCATTGAATTTGTAGATTTCCTTAGGTAAGATGGACATCTTCACAATGTTGATTCTTCCAATCCACGACCATGGAATATTTTTCCACTTGTTTGTGTCATCTTTGCTTTCTTTGAGCAGTGTTTTGTAGTTTTCATTGTAAAGGTCTTTCACGTCTCTGGTTAGGAAGATGCCAAGGTATTTCATTTTTTTATGGCTATTGTGAATGGAATTGTGTTTTTTATTTGGCTTTCTGTTTGTTTATTATTAGTGTAGAGAAATGCGATTGTCTTTTGTACATTTATTTTGTATCCTCAGACTTTGCCAAAGGCCTTTATCAGTGTATGGAGGTTTTTGACAGATTCTCTTGGGTTTTCAAGGTACACAATCATATCATCTGCAAAGAGAGATAACTTGACTTCCTCTTTTCCTATTTGGATACCCCTGATTGCCTTCTCTTCTCTGATTGCTTGAGCCAGGACTTCCAATACTATGTTGAGCAGGAGGGGTGAGAGAGAGCATCCTTATCTTGTTCCAGTTTTCAGGGGAAGTGGTTCCAATTTTTGTCCATTCAGGAGTATGCTGGCTGTGGGTTTCTCATAGATGGCTTTTACTATTTTGAGGTATGTTCCCCGTATGCCTAGATGTTTGAGGGTTTTTATCAAGAAGGGGTGCTGGATTTTATCAAAAGCTTTTTCTGCATCTAATGATATAATCATGTGGTTTTTGTTTTGACAACTGTTGATGTATTTAATTACATGTATGGCTTTACGAATGTTGAACCAGCCTTGCATTCCCAGGAATGAAGCCTACTTGGTCATGATGGTTGCTTTTTGAGATGTATTGCTGAATCCGGTTTGCTAGGATCTTGTTGAGAATTTTAGCATCTATGTTCATCAAGGATATTGGCCTGTAGTTCTCTTTCTTTGTTGGATCTTTACCTTGCTTGGGTATCAATGTGATGTTGGCC
>NW_007248311.1:0-2240 GCF_000164805.1 Carlito syrichta
GCTGACTTAATTAGCTGACTTAACTGGCTAGCTACCTAGCTAGCCAGTTGGCTACCTAGCTAGCCAGTTACCTACCTAGCTAGAAAGTTGGCTGACTTAACTAGCTGACCTAAAGGGATAGCCATCTGACTGGTCAGGTGAATTAACTAGCTGACTTAATCAGCTAGCCAGATGGCTAACCAACTGCCTTAACTAGCTAGCTACCTAGCTAGCCAGCTGGGAAGCCAGATAATTAACCTGTGGACTTAACTAGCTAGCCAGGTGGATAGTCAGCTGACTTAAATAGCTTGTTACCTAGCTTGCCAGCTGACTAACCAGCTGACTTAACTAGTTGACTTAACCAGCTAGCCAGCTGGCTAGCCATCAAGCTAGGTGACTTAACTGGCTGGCTACCTATCTAGCCAGCTGACTAGCCAGCTAACTTAACTCGCTGGCTTAAGCTAGCAAGCTGTCTAGCCAGCTAACTTAACTAACTCCCTACCTAGCTAGCTAGCGGGCTAGCCAGCCAACCTAACTAGCTGACTTAATTAGCTATCCAGCTGACTAGTCAAATTACTTAACTACCTCCCCACCTAGCTAGCCATTTGACTATCTAGCTGGCTTAACTAGCTGACTTAAATAGCTGGCCTGCTTGCTATCAGCTGAATTAACTAGGTTGATATATAGCTACCCAACTGGCTAGACAGGTGACTTAACTAGCTAGCCAGCTGTCTAGACAGCTGACTTAAGTACCAAACTACCTAGCTAGCCAGCTTGCTAGACAGCAGACATAACTAGGTGACTTAACTAGCTAGCCAGTGGGCTAGACAGCTGTCTTAACTACCTAGCTACCTAGATAGCCAGATGTCTAGCCAGCTGATTAACTAGGTGACTTAACTTGCTAGCCTGCTGGCTAGTAGGCTGACCTAACTGCCGAGCTATCTAGCTAGTCAGCTGGATATCCAGCTGACTTAACTAGCTAGCTGCCTATGTAGACTGCTTGCCAGCTGAGTTAACTACCTAGCTACCTAGCTAACCAGCTGGCTAGTGAGCTGACTTTACTAGGTTACTTAACTAGTTAGCTAGCTGGCTAGTCAATTGATTAAACTATTTAGCTATCCATCTAGGCACTGGCTAGGCAGCTGACTTAACTAGCTGAAATAACTAGCTAGCCAGATGGCAAGCCATCTCACTTAACCAGTTTTTTAACTAGCTAACCAGTTGAATAGCCAACTGACTTAATGAGTTGCCTTAACTAGCTAGCCAGCTGGTTGCCAGCTAACTTAACTAGCTGACTTAACCAACTACTCAGCTGGTTAGCCAGGTGACTTAACTGGCTGGCTACCTATCTAGCCAGCTGACTAGCCAGCTAACTTAACTCGCTGGCTTAAGCTAGCAAGCTGTCTAGTCAGATCACTTAACTAGCTAGCTACCTAACTAGCCAGCAGGCTAGCCAGTTATCTTAACTAGCTGACATAACCAACTAGCCAGTTGGCTAGCCAGCTGAATTAACTCACTGTCGTCACTAGCTAGCCAGGTAGCTATCAAGCTGATTTAACTAGCTAGCAACCTACATTGCCAGTTGTCCAGCCAGCACTCTTAACTAGTTGAATTAACTAGCGAGCCGCTGGCTAGCCAACTGACTTATCTATCTTGCTACCTAGCTAGCCAGCTAGCTAGCCAGCTGACTAAACTAGCTGACCTAACTAGCTAGGTACCTAGCTGACTTAAATAGTTACTTAACTAACTAGGTACCTAGCTAGCTAGCTGACTTAAATAGTTAGCTAACCAGCTAGCTACCTAGCTAACAAGCTGACTTATACTTAGCTGCCTAGCTTGCTAGCTGACTTAACAAGCTAACTAACTAGTTAGCTTACTCGTTATCTAACCTGCTAGCTAGTTGAGTTAATCATCTGACTTAACTCATTACCTAACGAGCTAGCTAGCTGACTCAACCAGCTGACTTAACTCGTTAGATACCTAGCTAGCTAGCTGAGTCATCCAGCTGACTTAACTCGTTAGTTAATGAGCTAACTAGCCTACTCAACCAGCTGACTCAACCCGTTTGCTAACTAGCTAGCTACCCGACTGAACCAGCTGACTTAACACGTTAATTAACTAGCTAACTACCTGATTCAACCTGCTGTCTTAACCTGTTAGCTAACTAGATAGCTAGCTGTCTTAACCAGGTGACTTAATAAGAAAACTGACTTATCTAGCTGAATTAGCTAGCTTGAATTAACAACTTAGCTAGCTGACTT
>NW_007248311.1:2712-3944 GCF_000164805.1 Carlito syrichta
CTACCTGACTTAGCTAGTTAGATAGCTAGATAGCTGACTTAGCTAGCTGACAACTAGTTGGCTAATGAGATAGCAGACTTAACTCATTGGTTAACCAGTTAGATAACTATTTTATATAGTTGGTAAATGAGTTAACTAGCTGACGTAGCTAGTTGTTTAACGAGTTAGCTAGGTGGCTTAACTTGTTGGCTGATGTGTCGGCTGACTAGTTAGCAGGTTTACCACGTTGGGTGACTACTCAGTCAGCTTGTTAGCTGGCTTAACAAGTCGGTCGACTAGTCGGCCGTCAATTTAGCTGAGTTAACTAGTTGACTGAGTAGTTGGCCCACTAGATAACTCACTTAAGTAGTTTACTGGCTATTTTGATGACCTAACTAGTCGGCCGACTACTTGGCTGACTAGTTAGCTGGCCTTACTAGTTGGCCGACTAGTTAGCTGACATAACTGGTCAGCTGACAATTTGGCCATCTAGTTGGGCGATTGGTTAGCTGACTTAACTAGTTGACTGGCTAGTCGGCTGATCAGTTAACTGACTTAACTAGTCAGACAGCCTGTTCGCTGATAGGTGAGTTGACTTAACTAGTTGGCTGGCGAGTGAGCCAACTGGTCAGTTTACTTAACTAGCAGGCTGCTGAGAGAGCTGACTTGTCAGTTGACTTAACTAGTTGGCTGACTAGTTAGCTGACATAACTGGTCAGCTGACAAGTTGGCCATCTAGTTGGGCTATTGGTTGACTGACTTAACTAGTTGGCTGGCTAGTCAGCTGATCAGTTAACTGACTTAACTAGTCAGACAGTGTGTTAGCTGATAGGTGAGTTGACTTAACTAGTCGGCTGGCGAGTGAGCTGATTGGTCAGTTTACTTAACTAATAGGCTGCTAAGAGAGTTGACTTGTCAGCTGACTTAACTAGTCAGCTAGCTAGTAAGCCGACTGGTAAGTTGACTTTACTAGTCAGCTGGTGAGTGAGCTAACTGGTCAGCTGACTTAAGTCAGCTGGCTTGTGAACCGACTGGTCAGAAGACTTAACTAGTCATCTGCTGAGTGAGCCAACAGGTGAGGAGCTGCCTTAACTATTCGGCTGATGAGCGAGCAGACTGGTGAGTTGACTGAACTAGTCAGCTGGTGAGAAAGCCACCTAGTTAGCTGACCTGTCGTATTGTGAGTGAGCCAACAAGTAAGTGGACCTGTTCTCTGGTGAGCGAGCACACTACTTTGCTGACCGGTTGGCAGG
>NW_007248311.1:4516-5793 GCF_000164805.1 Carlito syrichta
CCTGGCTAGTTGGCTGGCTAACTTGATAGCCAGCTGAATTAACTAGCTAGCTAACAGTTAACTAGATGATTAACCTGCTGGTTTCACTAGCCAGCTACCTGGATTGCTAGTTGGCTAGGCAGATGGCTAGCTAGCTAGCAGTCTCATCAGCTGACTAAAAAGTTGGATTAAATATCCAGTCGTCTGGCTGGATAGTCAGATAGCCAGCTGGCTTAACTAGTCAGCCACCCTGCTGGTCAGCCGGGGCTAGCCAACTGGCTTAAATAGCTGGCCACCTACCTGACCAGCCTGCTAACCAGTCGGCTTAACTTGCCAGCCACCTAGTAAGCCAGCCGCCTAACCAGGTGACTTAACTAGCTGAATTAACTAGATAGCCATCCAACTACCCAGCTGGGTTCAATAGCCAGACACCTAGCTAGCCAACCGGCTAGCCAGCTCTACTTAATTCGCTGACTTTTCTAGCTAGCCAGCCAGCTAGCCAGGTGACTTAATTAGCTAGCTGCCTACCTAGCCAGGTGGCTAGCCAGCAGACTTAACTAGCAGACTTATCCAGCTAACCAGTTGGCTTGCCAGATGACTTAACTAGGTGACTTTCTAGTTAGGAAGCAGGCTAGACAGCTGACTTAACTATCTAGCTACATAACTAGTCAGCTGTCTAGCCAGCTGACTTAACTAGGTGACTTAACTACCTAGCCAACTGGCTAACAGGTTGACTTAACTTCCTAACCTAGCTAGCCAGCTGGATAGCCAACTGACTTAACTAGCTAACTACCCACTGATCCTGCTGGCTTACCAACTGACTTAACTAGCTAGCTACCTATATAGCCTACTGTCTTCCCAGCTGACTTAATTAGGTTACTTAACTAGCTAGTTAACTGGCTAGCCAGATGATTTAACTAGTTAGCAACCAAAATAGGTAACTGGCTTTCCAGCTGATCTAACTCACTGACTTAAATAGCTAGCAAGCTGAATTAACTAGCTGACTTAACCAGCTATTTATGTAGCTAGCCAGCTGGCTTAACTAGCTGGCTCAACTAGCTAGATACCTAGCTAGCTATCTATCTAGACAGTTGACTTAACTAGCTGACAACTAGATAACTAGGTTACATAACTAGCTCACTTATATAGCTAGCTTCCTAGCTAGCCAACTGACCTAACTAGTTGAAATAACTAGCTCACCAAATGGTTGGCCATCTGACTTAACTAGCTTTTAACTAGCTAACCAGCTGGATAGCCAACTGACTTAATGATTTGACTTTAACTAGCTAGCTAGCTGG
>NW_007248312.1:0-1508 GCF_000164805.1 Carlito syrichta
CTGTGTTCTCCTTCATAAATTCTGAAGGGAGCTCATTCTAATCCACCTGTAAAGAAATGTAGAAATGTCTCTTATATGCTACTTAGCCTTTTGCTAACTCAGTGTAAGTTAATGCTAGCCTTGGAGAAAATAATTTTGTAATATTTTTCTGGCAACTAAGGGAATGAATAGGCTGCTCTTGTTTTCAAATGCTAAAAGTCAGGTTAGTGGAAGGAAGTCTGTTTCTAAAGGTTTAGGCCTTGCCTAAGATCCTCATCAACTGCTTGTCCCTGTAAAACTGTTGGGAAGTCTCTTAGAGTCCTGTAATGTATGCTAAGTCCCTACTTTATATTGTAATGCTAAATAACACTAATGCTTGTGTTTTTGGCTATGTTCATTTAATTGTCCACTTCCTACAATTAAGGCTACTGTTTAGTAATTCATGAGGATTCTTGACAATTTTGCCTGTTCATAATTAGGAATAAGTAGGAAAACATCATATTACATCTACGTGGTCTGTTCACTCTAAAAAGGTTTTGTACCAGGCCATTTTTGTAGACATTATTGGAAAGTAGTGGAGTAAAAGAAAAAAAAAAAGGGCTTCAAGAAGGGCTGAAAACACTCAGTCTGAGAGAAGCCATCAGGGTTCCAGGAATTCCTGACATTGCTGTTAATGACTTTATTTAGTTATTTGTTTGTGTTAGAATTTTCCTTTGAGGAATAAATTGCAAGTGTTCAGAGCAAATTCTGGGTTTTCAAGAAATGTGACCAAGAGTGTGTAGTGGTCTGTGTCCTTGGATAGCCCGATAGGACAGATTTTGAATGATTGGAGCAAATTAAAATGATGTGGTATAATAATAATAATAATAAGTGCCTTATTTAAAAATCAATTTGAACTCACTACAAGTTAGCAGATAATAAAATTTGAAAAAAGAACAAAACTATCTGGCAATTAAATTCACTTTGTAGACCTAAGGAAAAATGAAATGGTCAAAAGTTCTGTATGCAGAGGCATTTTAAAAATTTATTTTACTACTTTGCAAACAAAATTATATCCTATAGAATATTAAATGCCAAACTCCAGAGACTTAACTCAGGACTAGGAATACCAAACTCCCAATTATAGAAAGCCTCTGAAGTTCTTAGAAACTGAAACATTAAGAAAAAAAAGGAGAAGAACTCCAAAATGAGCACCAGCCAGAGGAAAGGTAAATAAAGTGGCAGTTGCCACTAGCAGCAAAGCTCCAACCACCCAAAAAAAGCCTGATAAGGATAAACCTGCTAAGTGGAATGGTATCAACTGCTATGAATGTGGTCAGTCTGGGCACCTAAAGCACAATTGTTCTTAATGGCCTAAGCCCCCAGAACCTGGACTGGACTAAAAAGCCACTGAAAGAGATGGTGTAGCCTCTCCTGGGGGGGGGAAACACCTAGCTCCGTGATGGTGGCTGTTGACTGAAGGGGGAGGGGCATGGCCCAGTGCAGCACTCTGTATGCCATCCACCCAGAGAATCCTTGGGTCTATATAA
>NW_007248312.1:2098-2936 GCF_000164805.1 Carlito syrichta
TAAAGTTTATCATTTAAGTTATGCTAATAATTTTAGGCCTTGTAGCTTTTGTACAAAAGGAAATCAGCCACTGCCTACAATTGTCAAAATGTTGGCCTGACTTTATTCCTTTTATTGAGCTAGAATCCAGTAATTTCATGCCAACATAATGGTCATGCAAAAATTCCAGCCAGTGCCCGCAAACAATGCTGTTGCTGAAACAAATCTGGATGCCTCAAGACAGACAGAGAGAGATTTTGATCCCTGGCTAGACAGGACTGCACCCATTATCAGCTCTGAAGAAATTACAGAAGACCGACCTTCACCCCTCAGCACCCCAAATGATTGTGGGATCGAAAAAAATCTCTAAAGAATAAAAATTGAGGCAAGGTAGCTAGCACAGGCTAGACATAAATAAATTTCCTATAGGTAGGTTTTAAAAGGCATTCAAACATTTCTACTGCAGGCCAAGTGGCAACCTATCCCACTCCTTGGCAAATCCAGGGAAAACTCCATCAGATGTAAAACTCAGACAGGACAATCTTTCAATTTGCGAGTTAGTATAATAATCACTAGAAATCCTTTGGAAACCTGAGTAAACTAAACATAGGTATTGGTATTGCATCACTCAGGATCCAAGTCCCTGAAATGGAATTTGTTAAACCTTTGAAATTGTTTAATCATAGGCCTTTGAAGGAAAGGAGGGCCACAAACATAAATGTTCATAAGAAAATGTGTCATCTATTTGGGACAAATTTTAATCACAGTTTACAAGTTTATTTCCCTAGACACTTCTTGGCCAGAAGAAACTCAAACATCCAAGGGGAGTAAGTGCTGCTAAAAATTGAAGAAAGGAAGA
>NW_007248312.1:3545-10892 GCF_000164805.1 Carlito syrichta
AGCTGGCCTTCCAGGACTGGGAGTGCACCGCAAATTCAGCAACACCCCTTAAGCTGACCTTCCAGAAAGTCAAAATTTCTCAAGCCCTGCTCAAGAAGCCTTAGAGTTCTCCAGCCCTGCTTCAGTCACACACCAGAGGGGAGGCTGACTGATAGAGTGATCAATGCATGGCAGAAGATTAGGGAGTCAGCTTAAGAACTCAGCAGACATTACTGATAAGCCATTGTTTTGCTTATCAACCTTTATATTTGCTAAACTGTTTGTCATTTTAATTGCTGTAAAACTTACTTTATTTGCTGTGGGATTAACAAAGTTGTTCCCATTGAGCATGTTAAAAAGGGGTTTCACTAGCATTCTCATTCTTTCTTATAATAGGAAATGTTCTTGTGCTTTTATGTCTTTCTGCCTAATTTGGGTGTTTATCACGTCCCTCACACACCCATCATGTATGTGTATAGAAACTATCTGGCCAGATGCAAGAGTTTTCCATCATTATTCATCCCAGCCAGAAGTTTGTTCTGGTGGCCAACAAGGCCTATTTGGTATTGGGCATCTGCTTATGCAACTAAATCTTCTCAATGTACTAAAGGGCTATTTTGAACATATGAAAAGGTTGCATATGCCCAGCTCCCAGTATTATGAAAAGACACATGTATCAGGAATAATCCAGGATTTTTCCTTCTGCCTAACCCAAGGGGGGATGAACTAGGCATTCCCCTTTATGAAGGCCTCAAAAGACGAGATGCTCGATCCCTCGATCAAGTTCCTAATATAGGAGGGACCCAGGTTTGAAAAGATGATGAATGGCCACCCCAGAGAATTATAAATACCTACGGCCCAGCCACATGGGCACAAGATGAAAGTTGGGGATACTGCATGCCTATATATATGCTAATGAATTCTTAGCTTACAAGCTGTCTTAGAAATTATAACTAATCAAACAGCCGCAGCTTTTGAGTTTGTTGCCCAACAGCAAGTCCAAATGCGTGCAGCTATTTATTAAAACCACTTAGCTTTGGACTACCTGCTGGTAAAAAAAAAAAAAAAGAAGTATGTGGTATATTTAATAGCTCCAACTGTTTTTTGCAAATAGATAATAGTAAAGCAATAACTGATATAGCCACCAATGTTAGAAAGCTTGCCCATGTCCCAGTGCAAAAATGGCAAGGCATAAAAACCGGTAATTGGTTTAAAAACATGTTCTCAGGTCTGGGAAGATTTAAGTACATTATTAGATCTGTAGTCCTATTAGTGGGATCCTGTCTTATGCTCCCTTGCATAGCCCCGATAATTCTGAATGCCATTTCTGAGTTTGTGGAAACAGTTGCTGAATGAAAAGCTGCAGCCCATATAATGTTGATGCACCAAGTTAAGAATAATGATACTTTAGAGTCATAAAGGATCAAGCATCAAGGGGGGAATGTGGCAGGATGCAGCAAATGCTCAAATATATTTCTTGTATGATTGAGTGAATAAACACAGAAACATGCAGCTGGTTCGGAATCAGCAGTTGGCCTCATGGCAATCACCTGGGATAACTCCCACTAGCCCAGGGGAGGAAAGGGGTTAATAGCAGTTAAAGGTATTTCCTTTTGAAAGGCAAGCTGCAACTTTAAAGACCCGCCAGACATCTGGCAGGTTTTGCTTAAGAAAGGCCAAATGTTCCAGAGACTGGCCATTTCATGGAAATGGAAAAGAGTCTTATCTAAAACCCTTTCTGAAGTTGACTGTTTACAAGCCTGCAGTTCCTGGAAAACTTTTGTTCTTTCAAAAATCTGATTTTGTTAAGTCCAACCTTGTAAGATTCCAAAGGAAGTATGTAATCACTCAACATGGCCCCTCCCTTACCTTAACAAGGGTATAAGACCCCACTTCTTCTGTTCTGGGTTGCTTGAGCTCGATTTGGATGCATTAGATTCTTGGGGCTGCTGGAATGGCCAGCGTAATAAAGTGCCACTTCCTATAATAGTCTCAGTGTCATGATCTCTCTATTTTTCCTGCTACAGGTGTAGATCTGTGTGACTAGTTGTGACTGTTCTGTATTATATGAATAGAGCAGCAGGCTACGGAGGTGTGGGCTGCTCATGAAAGGGCCCTAACTAGAAGGCTGCCAAGCTCATCACTCGACATTATGAGCTCTTTTTACTTTGGTTAAAAAATGAAGGTTGGGGTGGAATCCTGAGTTGGACCTCAATGATCCCTAATTCTCTCCCATTTTTTAAATTGCACTTTCATAAAGAGGCAGAAACAGCTTTACCTTGCCACTGAGGGAATCTTGGTTCAGGAATTAAGTTCCTACCAAATTCACATTTGCAGCCACCACCTTTTTTTAAAATGACATATTCTATACTTTTTATTCCATGCTGATATTTATGAATATAGAAGATCCACAAAGAACAATGTTTCAGGGTACTAAAAAGAGACGAAAAGCATTTGAATGGATTCAGGACAAGATATTATATAAATGAGCCCACTGGTGCTGCCCTTAGTTATGTTCTTCGTCAGTGATTGGAAAACTTATTACTTTAGAAAAAGTATGTAGTGAGATCCAGACCTCGGATTTAATGTCAGTGTGACTGAATTAGTTTTGCTCTGGGCTTCTGTGTCCTAGTGAGCTCTGTATGAGCAAGTGCCAGAGTCTCAGGTGAGGCACAGGTAAAAGGAGGTATTGCACAAAGGTAAATACACATTTATCTCACTGCTGGGAAGGCCTCACCTCATGAACACATTGTGCATGATGCATATCACTGTGTTAGCCAGAGGCTTAGATGTGCTGTCTGGTGTGACAGCTCCATTTACCCCTCTGAGGCTGCCTCCTACTGGGGTGACTTCCTCCCCCTCTATAATTCCTAATTTGATTTCTGAGTCTTGATGCAGGACGGTCACCTGGGTTTTCTGTTCCTCTGCTTTTCCAAATCACAGCCTTCCCCGGGCATCCTCTGTGTGTACCTCTAGCATATTGTAGAAAAAAAACTCCATCTCAAGCCTGGACACTAACCTCAGGCCATCCACTTGACAGGTGCTTCTTCCTCCCCAATATTTACTAAGCCATCTTTCATTTCTCCATGAAATCATTCCAAAATGAGTGACTATAAACTACAAATGACTTTCTGAGCTTCTCCCTGTCTGTACTTAGAATTCCATTATTCTCCATTTTATTGATTCTAGTCACAAATACCCCATCTTCTGCAGTTGTACTTTAGACATAAATTAATGTCAAATTGAATATCTGTATGAATAAAAGGCTTCCACTTATATTTTCTTTGTTAAATGTCTATTCATTGTTTATTTCAGAGTGTGAGTTTCTAGGAGTCAGGGATTTATCTTGAATGTGATGAACAACATGTTCACTGCAAGGGTTTTCCTAATGTGTGTTGTTCTAATGCCATAGATATGAAGAGTCACTAATAATTAATACTATTACAATTCAAGGAAGACATCATGCATGTGTTGTGCATGACCCAGAAGTGGCTGTGACCATGAAAGGAGAAAGAGTGAAAGTACTAGGATACAGCTTTTATATTTGGGTCCATGTGAAAAAGGTGGAACTGAAAAAAATCTGCAAATAGAAGTTTGATCCTGGTTTGAACTCTTCAAGCAGAGACACTGAGACATCTGGTAAGAGTCAAGGAAGGGATATATTGCAGAGTTTACCTTGGTAGGTGGGCATTGAGTTCAGGAGGGGCTGGTGTGTGCATCAGAGGGAGTCAGAGGATGGTGATATTGCTCCTGAAGCTTGAAGCAGGTACAGTGAGAGAATGGGAGTGAGGATGCTTGAAGGAACTAGAGACAAAGAGTGGCTTATAAGCATTTAAAATTCTTATTTTCACAAGGAAACCTTGTATCAATTTAATTGGCAGTGCATTTTTAAAAAATTGTTAGTGGTGCATAATAGTGAATCTTGATATCTTTCACTCATCAAAATGCACTACATCCAGAAAAATTTCCATTAAAAAACTTCTGCATCACAAAAATTTTTTAATGGAATTTTAATAGGCAAACAGAAGATTAGGAAAGGTATTTGTAATGTTATGTTTTTTCTTCTTTTTATTTTATTTCTTCCTGCCAGCTAGAGATAAGGAAAAACACAGAGAATAGATAGTGAGTTTGTATAGCCATCTCATAAGTTAAAGTATATATTTATATTAATTTTGATAAGTGCTACCTGATTGCTTTTCAAAATAACTGTTATAACTCACATTTCCCCCAACAAGTTTTAAAAGCATTTAAAATTCTTAAAAGTGGTCCCATCCTAGGTCATGACAAGTTCCAAATGGGTCCCCATGGCAGGGGTGCTGAAGTAGAGTAATGGTAAAAGTCATTTACACATGAAGGAATTGCAAGTTTCTTGAGCTTGGATGTCATACGCAAGGATATCGAAGATAGAGAAACTGAAAAGATGGTTATGAATGTGAGAAAATGATCAGAGTTTGTAAGATGCCACTAGCGGGGAGGGTATAAACTGGTATAATCAGCTGATTTTTGTCTAAAAGAAGAAATGATATTGTCATTTTATTTACCTGCTTATCTTTTGAGACCAACGATCAGGAATTGATGAACATTTACTAAATATGTTTCCTGGTGCTTTGGTAGATAAACTATTGGAGAAATGCGTCCTACAAGGGCATTGAAGGCAGTGGTCTAGATTTCAGTGGGATTGAGGATGCGTAGTCATCTTGCTTATTTTAGTACTTTTTTGTTTGCCAGGCACCACGTTGTGAATTTTATGTGCATCACCTTGCTTAATCTCCACAGTGAGCACTTTCACTTTACAGTCGAAAAAACTGAAATTCAGAGGAATTAAGTGACTTTATAAAGATTTACAGCTCGTGAGTGGCAGAGTCTATGTTAGAAATCCAGGCTGTTGACACTAAGCCACACTTTCAAATATGCTGTACTGGGAAATCTATGATGGTGTTGAAATAATCCTCTCTGAAAATAGAATGGGTTCCCAGTTGACACAGAAGAAAAGAGCTGGAAGAAAGACAGGACTGCAGTGAGAGAAGAAGAGACGTGCTCAGAGTAGAAGCAATGAGACTTGCCTTGGAGCTTGTGGTTTGGGACTTAAGGGGCTGCCCAAAGATGACAGAGATGAGAAACATGGGGGAAGATTATGAGCCTTGAGTGGACTGCTGAAGTAATGTGGCTGCAGTCATGGTTCCTGACCAACTGGCTAGGGAGGGTAGAACTTGCTATAGCTTGCTGATATTTGTCTAAAAGAAGAAGTGATATTGTCATTTTGTTTACCTGCTTATCTTATGAACATCAATGACCAGGAATTGCTTCCTGGATGCCTATGACAAGCTCTGCTTAGGTTACCCCTAAGGTTCCAGAAGTTTCATGCTTCTTGGAGTCTGTCCTCTGTGTGGGAGTGGAGTGCAGACATGGTTCAACAATTCTTACCCATGTTTGGAATCCAGAGGTGAGAAGAAGTTTCATTTTTCTGCAAAGTTGTGCCCCTGGTTTATGAAGGGATATTGATGCTTCTCCAGCTAAGAAATCTAAGACGTTTTGCGTAGTGAAAGGGCATTGCATGTTAAAAATTTAGTTTTTGCTTTGATTCCACTACTAATTTGCTGGGTAACATTCAGCCAGTCACAGCTTCTTTGAGCATTTCTTCCCTTTTGTAAACTCATAAGTTCAGCTATGTAACCTTTAAGATTACACATACTAGCCGGGCTCCATGGCTCAGCCTGTAATCCTGCACCTTTGGGAGGCTGAGGTGAGTGGATTGCCTGAGCCCACAGGTTCGAGATCTGACTGGGCAACCTGGCGAGACCTCATCTCTACAATAAATCAAAAATTAGCCGGGCATGGTAGCGTGTGCTTGTAGTTCCAGTTACTTGGAAGGCTGAGGTGGAAGGATCGCCAGAGCTCAGTAGGTCGAGGCTGTGGTGGCCGGGAGTGGCCACTGCACTCCAGTCTGGGTGACAGAGTGAGACTCCAACTAAAAAAAAAAAAAAAAAAAAAAAGATTTCACATACTCCAAAATTCTGCAGTCATGGAATTTCTTTCTTTGCTATCCATGTCCCAATCCATAGTCATCTTATCCCAGTTATCCGTCACTGCATAGAACAAGCTCTCTCATGACTTAGTGAATTAATATGTTGCATTGATTTGGCAATGGGGGGATGGTGGTGTTGGAATCTCTACTGAGTAGTTCTCACTTGCAGTCTCTCGGGTGACAGCCAGGGCTGGAGTAGCCTGTAAACTTCTATTCTTCTACACCTGGCACATGAAATGGGGTGGAATAAAAATATGGTTGCTGTCAGGGCATATTGCATTCTACACAGCCTCTCCATGGGACTGGCTTGGGATTCCTCTCAGCATGGTAGTCTCAGGCTAGTCAGAGAGTGTGTATGGAGCCTGGACTCCCCTAGAGTCCCCTGCATTCCATGACCCACAGGCAAAAGCTGCAAGGCTTCCTATGACCTAGTCTTGGAAGTCATGAAGAGCCACCACCATAGTCTGCAGGCAAATCCAGATGATTAGGGCTGAAGGGATAGATGCCACCTCTCAGTGGAGAAATGGCTTGCTTGGAAAATGGGAAGAAATAAGTGGCCACCATGAAAGCAAGCTCACAGTCATTCTGTCTAAATAAATCTCAGCCATGTTGCTCATCCTTAACAAATTCCCCAGACCTGGAGGCTCAGAGTGGAAGAAGGACAAAGCAATTACCATCAGAAATAGGTTGAAATTAACACGAATATTTTTGTCTTCATTTCATCTCATGCCTAGAGGTGAAATTTTTGAGTCATTATAATTTTCTTTCTAGTCATGATTTGTTGAGCCAATTAATTTTTTTATTTATGTTTCATTTAATCTTTCTTCAGGGTCTGAACTAGCTTTGTTTTCTGTTTTTGCCATATTAAATACAAATTACAATGTTCTTTCAGGTTTTACTGTCCTTTTACTTTCAACAGTTGCCACTTCCTTGTATATTGAAATTCCCACCCTTATTGCAAGGATGTCTAATTATCAGGTATTTGAGATGTAGCTACTAATTTATTCTTTCTTTTTTATGGAGTCACTGGCAAGCCTGTCTAGTAATCAGTCTCCTAAGAAATTTTCTATTATCTATCCCAGCTTCTCAGCTCAGCTTCACTGGCTGTTTTCACTAATGGTTTCATGAGACTGGCTGATCTTAACAGGTTAGTATGGCCACTAGTAGGTACAATGAATGTGGGAAGACAATGATCTTTTCCTTTCTTTTGATCAAAACATAGGTGTATAATTTTCAAGCTTTCCATCCTCCATTGTGTTTATGATATGAAGATTTCTCCTCACTTCAGTGTAGTTAAAAGAGAGATATTGGTAACCTCTGGATGCTGATGGATAGTTTGAGGG
>NW_007248313.1:0-2297 GCF_000164805.1 Carlito syrichta
ACTCCGACTAAAAAAAAAAAAAAGGTCAGACGGTCAGTTTCATGTTATATGTGTTTGACAGTGATTTTAAAAAATGATCCAGAAGTGACCCTGACTTGCCTGGTTTGGGACAGGTGCCTCCCCTTGAACAATTGCCCCTGGCTTGATGATGGGACACACTGATTGGCCAGGTCTGGGTCATGTGGCCACCTGGGTCATGTGACTGTTCTTGGAGCTGGGGAGGCAGGTTTGGGGAGGGTTGGCAATATCAGAACCATGTGGTGTGGGAGAGGGTGGTTTCCGTGGAAAATTAGGGTGCCGTTTCCAGAATGTATAGAACTGGAAGACACTTCAGTTCTGCTCCAGGGACAGCTGCCAACCGTGTCCAGGTAGTCCTCACCTGGGGACTGTTGACAGGCTCTGGGTGTGCCAGAGGTTTGGCTCCACTTCAGGCGAACCAAGAGGTGGCATGGCCAGGGTGAAGCGTGTGGACTGTGGGTCCAGGCTGCCCGGTTCAAAGCCTCTGTCTCTTCCCAGCTCCATGGCCTTGAACGGGCACATATACCTCCTGTGCCTCAGTTTTTCATCTGGGAAGTGGGGTTTCCAGTAGCATCCACCTCACAGGATTGCATGAGGATGTGAGCTCGCACCCGGAGCTGTGCAGAGCCAAGCCTGGCGTGGCTTCCGGAGGGCAAGTGATCGGTCAACTTAGATCATCTCTCATCAGTCTGGGGCTGCCAGAGCAGGAAGAAGCGGAGATGCCGAGCTGGACGTTGGCTGGAATATTCTGGAGGGAGAGAACAAAGGCTTGGCAGGCGTTGTTGGCCTGGCCTCTGGGGACGCGGGTGAGAAAATGCTGGCGACACCGGGGTCAGAGAAACAGAGGGAAGGGGAGCTCTGCTCAGCCACTGATGGCATCCAGAGGCCTTGGCGAGCCTGGGGCTCCAGCCCTCACCCGTCTGCACTGTTTCCAACCAGGCTCAAACTGCCCCGGGCATGTTAGAACTTTCCAGAAAGGTGTTCTTCTGCACTTTTGGTGCCTCTTCGTGTCCTTGAGTCACATCCCGGGAACACTGTGATTTCTGAGTGACGGGCACTGTGCTGGCAGCAGAAGGTGGTTTCCAGAAGTGAATAAGCAGAGGAGCCTGAGTTAGAAATTCCCTGCTCGGTGAGACTGTCCTCCCAGAGAGGAGTGGGGCTCTGCCCAGGGCCCTTGAAGGGCAGTGCGGAGGGGCGCGGGACCCGATGCGGGCCATCGATGGTTTACAGACAGCATTGCGGGACTGCATCGTCGGGTGGGGCAGAAGCAGCCAAGCTGCTCTGGTGGGCAGCCTGACTCCTGCCCTGTTGGCTGAGAAGAGGCCCGGTGAGGGGCACATGCTCACTTAGGACTTGGGAGCAGGAGACTGTCATCCGCTTTTGAATCATTTCTTATATGTAGAGTTTTGAATAAATAAATATATTGCCTTGGGGTCTCACTCACCACAGCCTTGACCTTCTGGGCTCAGGCAATCCTTCTGCCTCAGCCTTTTGAGTAGCTGGGACTATAGGCCCATGCCACCACACCTGGCTGATTTTTTTTATTTTTTGTAGAGACAAGGACTCGCTATGTTGCCCAGGCTGGTCTCGAACTCCTGGGCTCAAGCAGTCCTCCCGCCTCAGCCTCCCAAAGTGCTGGGATTACAGGTGTGAGCCACTGCACTGGGCCTAGATATATTTTTTACAAGTGTTAAATCCCTTATGGCAAAATTGAATGACCACTAAGGCAATTATCATGTCATCCAACTGTACCTATGGAAGACCATTTGTGTGTGTGTGTGTGTGTGTGTGTGTGTGTGTGTGTGTGTGTGCGCGCACGCGCGCGCACGCCAGCTTCTCTGGAGAATGATCTGAGTTCCCCCACTCCACTGTACATGGATATTTGCCTGCCTGTCCGTCCTTGCATCCACCCATGTACCCATCCACCCATCCATCCATCCCTCCATCCATCCGCTTACTGCTCCTACGCGATTTTGTGCAAGTCCCGTGGGAGCTATTGATGAAGATTGTTAGAGACCGTCACAGACGCAGTCATTAGAGGAAGATGGGACGGATACAAGAACCGTCATAGATCGGGAATAGGGTGAGTCCTAGGGGGATAAAAAGTCCTGCAGAGATTAAAAAGAGGGAGAGCTCACTCAGGTAGGTAGGTCAGGGTGGGAGGAAGATGCTGGCTGGGCAGGTTTTGGAGAGGGGTTGTCATGTCAGCCAGCCGGCATGCCCTGAGCTGAGGCAGAGGGAGCTCTCGGAGCAGGGAGGACCCTGTTTGCTTGGAAGGG
>NW_007248313.1:2317-7414 GCF_000164805.1 Carlito syrichta
GGGGGGATGTGGACTTTATTCCAGGGGTCATGGTTAAAGGTTTCTGGATAGGATTCAGCTGAAAGGGGAGGACTCTCAGTCTGGCAGTGGCTCGCACCTTTAATCCTACCACTTTGGGAGGCTGAGGTGGGAGGGTCGCTTGAGCCCGGGAGTTCGAGACCAACCTGGGCAATAGAGTGAGACCTTGTCTCTACAAAAAAATAAAAAAATTAGCTGGGTGTGGTGGTTGGTGCACCTCTAGTCCCAGCTACTCGGGAGACTGAGGCAGAAGGTTTGCCTGAGTCCAGGAAGTTGATGCTGCAGTGAGCTGGGATTGTGCCACTGCACTCCAGCCTAGGCAATAGAGTGAGACCCTGACTCAAAAAAAAAAAGAGGAGGCCTCTCAAAACAGTATGAAGGACAGACAGGGTCACAGATTCGGTTTCAACAGAGAGGCCCCCTGAGGGGTGCTCCAGGCAGGGCAGGCTTGTCTTGTTCATGGCTGAACCCTCCAGTCCTACGACGGTGCCCTGCACGGGGAAGAGGGTTGGAAACTGTGACTCAAAGACTCATCTGGAAAGAGGTCACGAGAACTTGGATGAGGGCCATGAGAACTGACAGCCGGGCGCAGCTGTGAGAGGCCCCGGCCATGTGGTGGACAGAAGGACACACAGGCTGGATGGAGCTGAGAGAGAACGGGAAAGACAGGGCTCCATGCCTGGGGCTGGGGAGTGCTGACGGGAAGTCCCCAGAGAGGACCCATTTGGAGGGAGGTTGGCAGCCGTGGTTTTGGGCAGCAGCCTGCGGACCAACTTGTAAGACCCGCTGATGAAAGAAAAAAATATAATGAAACGTCTTCCCTGAAAGCACGGTCCAGCCGCTCTTCGTCTATTAATTATAAAATGTACCATGTCCTATAAATACAGGTCTTGAAGTTTACGTGTCGACTGCTGGGGTTTGGAGATTTTCTTGTGGCCACCAGAGGGAGCCCACTATATTCATTACATTCTATAGAAATCAGGCATTTAAAATGTAAAAAGATAATTAATGTACATTTTAAAATGTACTAGAAAGCACGCAGAAGTTAAAACCAAGGGCAGTGATGCACAAAGATAACCACCCACTCTGGTGTTTTTCTACTAAGATGGAAGACCCTCAGAATTTTCCAGATGGCTCCAGAGTCAAGTGGTTGGCCGAAGGTTATGATGATTCTGAGAAGTGCGAGACACCCATGAGAAAACACACTCCTGGAGCCGCTGACACTCCACACCCCCATTCCTGAGTACCCCCGGGCTTGGCTGTAGCAGGGAATCTCTGAAACTGTGGGAAGATGCTGCCAGCGGGCCTTGACCTTGGCTTGGCCAACTCTCTGCCCACTACTGGGTGACAGGTGTGACCCTTCCCCCTGGGAGGTGTCCTTTAACTTGACTCCTGGGATTGTTCGATGCCCCACGTGTCGGGGGCTCACCCACATGCTGGGGCTGCCTGTTCCTGGGAGACAGGGTCACCACAGCCGTGATGTCTGGCTTTCCCCCTTCCTTCTTGCACCAAAGTATAGTCCACGCAGACTGAAGGAAGTAGTGTAAAAATAAAGCCATGGGCGGCTAGACAAGAGATACAGATGGTCACTTTTTGCAGTGATGAGGCCGCCGTACGCTCTGTTGGTGTGGCTCTGAAGTCAGAACCCACGGAGCACTGCTTCTCAGCCAGGGCCGTTTTGGCCCAGGAGGGCACGTGGCACATCTGGAGACGTGCGGTTTGTCACTGTTTGGGGGGTGCTGCTAGCACGAGGGTAGGGAGAGGCCAGGGAGGCTGCCCAGCACCCTACAATGAGCAGGGTGCCCCCGCCGTAGAATGGACAGCCCAAAAACGTTAGTCATGCTGAGGCTGCAAAACTTTGCCGCAGAGTAAAATATTCTCCTAAACATTTTTTTTTTCTTTTTTAAGTCGGAGTCTTACTCTGTCGCTGAGGCTGAAGTACAGTAGCATGCTCTTGGCCACCGCAGCCTAGACCTGCTGGGCTTAGGTGATACTCTTGCCTCAGCCTCCCAAGTAGCTGGAACTACAGGCATGCACCACCATACCCAGCTAATTTTTTTGTAAGATGAGGTCTCACCAAGTTGCCCAGGCTGGTCTTGAACCCTTGGGCTCAGGCAATCCTCTTGCCCTGGCCTCCCAAAGTGCTGGAATTACAGGAGTGAGCCACCGTGCCTGGCTCTCCTGAACATTTTAAGCTTAAATTTTCTGTATAGAAAGATTAAGGTTTTGTTTTTGTTTTTTTTTTGAGTCAGGGTCTCACTCTGTCACCCAGGCTGGAGTGCAGTGGCAAGATCATGGTTCACCATAGCCTCGATCTGCTGGGCTCAGGTGATCCTCCTGCCTCAACCTCCCAAGTAGCTGGAACTATAAGCACATATCGTCATGCCTAACTAATTTTCGTTTATTTATTTATTTTTTGTAGAGACTAGGTCTTGCTATGTTGCCCAGTCTGGGCTCAGATTCCAGGGCTCAAGCAATCCACCTGTCTCGGCCTCCCAAAGTGCTGGGATGACAGGCACGAGCCACCAAGTCCAGTCAAGGTATCTTAACAAGGCTTGAAGATAAATGACAAACTAGAAAGTGTTTTTCAACACACATAAGAAACACATGGTTAGTATTCAAGAGATATAAAGAGAAGATGAAAGAACCAGGCAAAGCCACATACTCCAGAAGAAGAATGGGCACAGGGTCTGAACAGTGTGTCCCCATAGGAAAACCCCAGATGGTGACACATCCTTTCCGTGCACATTGACAGAGTACTTCTCCTGCTGGGCCCGGCCCTGCTCTGGGTTCTGGAGAAGGCAGCCTGCCTTGTGAGTAACTGAGGAAACACATGGTAAAGTGAGGGCGGGTTTGGCAACATTCAAATCGCTTCAATCTTTCCAGAGGGCAGTTTGGCGCACACATGAACATTTTTTTGGTTTTGGGGTTTTTTTTTTGAGTTGGGGGTCTCATGCTGTCGCCCAGGCTGGAGGGCAGGGGCACAATTACTGCCCACAGCAGCCTTGACCTCCTGGGCTCAGGTGATCCTCCCGCCTCAGCCTCCCGGGTAGCTGGGATAACTATGCTTGGCTAATTTTTGGATATTTTGTAGAGACGAGGTTTCGCTATGTTGCCCAAGCTAGTCTTGAACTCCTGGGCTCAAGCGATCCTCCCGCCTCGGCCTCCTAAAGGGATGGGATGACAAGCGTGAGCCACCACGCCCAGCCCGTAAATGAAAATGGTAAAGATACGACCTGTTTCTCCTGACATTTCCACTCCCTGGTTGAGCGCATGATCTGACACCGTGCGAAGGAGACTGTGTGTAGTGAGTGACGCCTCTCGGAGCATTGTTTTATAGAAGCAGAAACACCAGGAATCGTATCTACGGCCATTCCCAAGGGACAGAGAGACACACTGATGCCACAGTGGGGGAGAAAAACTGATTATTAGAGCAAAATAGTATCACAGTACGGACAGGGGTGGCCCCAGGTGATTAGAGCATATGCAACTTTCCTTTTCTTATTTCTCGCATGTTCTGAATTTGGCCACCATGAGCGTATATGACCGGCATAATCAGACACAAAGCGCAAAGCCACTAGAAAGTATTCAACCAAAACAATCAAAGACAGAGCTCTGGTCCTGGCCCCAGGCTGGTGACAGGACTGTCCCATGTGTTGTGGGGAGCACACGAGGCTTGTATGCTGGTCTCCTGGGAGGGAAGCCCCATCGGACTTAAGGTCCATTGTCTACCCAGCACGGTACCTGGCATACCAAAAATGTTTGCATTTAATAAATACTGTGTTTCCGGCTGGGTGCGGTGGCTCAAGCCTGTAATTCCAACACTTTGGGAGGCCGAGGCAAAAGGACTGCCTGAGCCCAGGGCTCCAAGACCAGCCTGGGCAACTTGACCAGACCTCGTCTCTACAATAAATCAAAAAACTAGCCAGGTGTGGTAGCGCGTGCCTGTAGTTCTGGCTGCTTGGTAGGCTGAGGTGGAAGGATTGCTGGAGCCCAGGCAGGTTGATGCTGGGGTGGCCGTGAGCATGTCACTGCACTCCAGCCTGGCTGATGGAGAGAGACTCCAACTCAAAAAAAAAATTAAATTAAATAAACAAATAAATACATAAATACTGTGTTTCCAGAAGATCTTAGACACTGGTAGTGTGGAGGCCCATGTAGAGTGGTAGAGTCACATCTTCTGGAATAAGACCTGGAGTCGCACCCTGGTCTGTCAGCCAGAGCTGTGCATCTTTAGACGTGTTACTTGACTTCTCTGAACTCCTCCTTAATAACGGCATGATAGTCCCAAACTGGAAGGTCATTCTTTGTATTTTGTTTATCTTTCACCTAGGGACAGACCTGGGGATACAAGAGTGAAGCAGGTCGGTTCTGTGCTTTTATGGGATTTGCACTCCAGGGTGTCAGGTGGGGTGGAGGGGACAGATGAGCTACAGCTGGTGAACCAATGGTAAAGGTTATGAGTTGTGATGAGGGTGCTGGAGGCTTGACAGGTGGAGGGCAAAGGGATGTGGAGGCTGGAAAGGGAGGTCGGGGAGGCTGCTCTGTGGAGGGGACACCGAGGCCAAGATCTGCAGGATGAGGAGAGCCGGACATCCAGGATGTCCCCAGGCCCCAGGACAGCGAGTCCTTAGGCAGGAGGGGGTTGGACGTCCTCGAGAACTGGGAGGTGGGTGTGTCTGGAGCTAGCAGGGCAGCCTGGTAAGCGGACCATGTAGGCAAGGTGGCCTGGTCCACGTGGCCCGGCCTCTGGGACTTGGAGGAGCGTGTGCTTTGCCAAGGAGCAGTGCGAGACTGTGGCTGGGCTGGAAGTAGAGACATGACACTGTCCTGTTTATGCTTAAAAGGTTGAGGCTGATGTGGCCTGGAACGGCCTTGAAGGCCAGCCTAAGAGGAAGGATGTGGCCAAGCCCATCAGGAGGTGATCGCAGCTGTCCAGGCTGGGTGAGGGGCTTGAGCTGTCCACACGCGGTGGAGACATGTGGGGAGACGCGGGCGGGTCAACCTGTGTTTACAGATCACTTCGGCAGGGGTGGGGTGGGCAAGTGAAGGGGGCACATCAGCAGGGGTGGGGTGGGT
>NW_007248313.1:7767-13221 GCF_000164805.1 Carlito syrichta
AGGAGGAGGGGGCGTGTTTAGAGATCACATCAGCCGGGGAGGGGTGGGCGAGTAAGGCGGGGTGAGGACAGAGAGTGGAGGCTCACAGGTATCAGAGGACACCGGCTCTTTTCCCGCTGCAGCTCAGGGGTGCCTCTGGCTGCAGCGGGGGCAGGGCCAGGCTAGTGAATTAGAGCGTTCGTTGGCATCTGTGGTTGCTGGTGGGACCCTGCGACCTCGCGGAGAAGGTACGCGTCAGCCCTTCCACGAAATGACCCAGCGAAGGCAGAGGCGGCGGCATGGGGCCCGGCCCAGGGCAGGCACGCGTCCCTGCGTGTGGCTTCTTCGACAACATAAGCGTGCCATGGCCGTGGCTGCTGGGCTTGCTGCCTTCCTGGCCTGAGCCCTGCAGACTCTTTGTCCCTGCTGGGGCTGCCAGAAGAACAGCCAGTAGGATGTGTGGATGGGTATAGAGATGTGTGCGTTGTTTGCATTTGATGTATCTACATATGGCATATGTAATACATATGTGCGTGTGTGACGTAGAGAGATTTATTTGAAGAAGTTGGCTCACGTCACCATGGAGGCCAGCGAGTCCAAAATCTGGCGAGAGAGCCGGCGTCCAGTCGGAGCCTGAGGCCGTCGGCTGCAGATCCGAGAAGTGCCAGGGTTGCAGTTGAGGCCCCAAGACCATCTGCTGGAGCATTCTCTCTTGCTTGGGGTAGGCTGGTCCTCTTGTACTATTTGGGCTCTCAACTGACGGAGTGAGGCTCACCGTGTTACAGCAAGTAATCTCCTTTACTCACAGTCAATGTCAATGTCCTCTAAAACGCCCTCACAGAAACCTCCAGAACGATGTCTGACCACATATCTGGGCACCGTGGCCTGGCCACATAGACATGTAATGTCACCGCTCTTCCCTTCCCTGCTGCTGGTCCTGTGGCCCCGTCCTTCTGTTTGTCAGCCTCATGTCCTGCTTCCCTGGTGTCAGCAGAGTCCTCCCTGCCTCGTCCCCTCCGCTCCCCACCCCTGGTCAACCCTCATCGCCCTTTGTCCCTTCCCTTGTCCACGGGCAACGAGGTCTTGGCTTCAAGCCCTCCGTGTTCTGCCCAGTCTGAAGTCTGTATCTTGGCATTTATTGTCCGATTTCTGCCTCCCTCTCTGGACCCGTCTCTCAAGTTCCATCCCCGGCGGAGTGACGCGGTTTCTCAGCCGGGCCGTCCCCTCAGAGCCTGCGTGTCTGTCCTTTGCTGAAAATGCCCCCGCCACTTTCCACTCGAAGTCAGTCATTGTCCTTTGAGGCCCAGCTTCAATCTCCCTTCTTGCGGACCTTCCCATCTTCCGGGCAGAATTCATTGTCCCTCCCAGTGTGATCCCGCCCACCCTGGGGTCCCGGTCCCCAGGGCCTCTCTCAGGACGGCAAGAGTGGCTTCTTTCCCCACTGCGGCAGCCGTTTCCTTCTTTGCGGAGGTCCCTGCCTACCCCGTCTTCTGAGAGGGTTACCCTCCTTCTGTGTTTTAAAGGTTATTCTTATACAAGCAAACTCAGCGTCCTTTTTGTTTGTTTTTTTTTTAAGTTGGAGTCTCACTCTGTCGCCCAGGCACGCTCCTGGCCACCGCAACCTCGACCTGCTGGGCTCTGGCGATCCTTTTCACCTCAGCCTTCCAAGTAGCCGGAACCACAGGCGCGCATCACCATGCCCAGCTAATTTTTTGATTTATTGTAGAGACGAGGTCTCACCAAGTTGCCCAGACCGGTCTCAAACCGTGGGCTCAGGCAGTCCTCTCGCCTCCACCTCTCAAGGTGCTGGGATTGCAGATGTGAGCCACTGCGCCTGGCCAAACCCTACTTCTTAAAATGGTCTCCCTCTCAACCTCTCAAAAAAACAGCGCTGCAGTTAAAAAAAAAACTCTCTGTCATCCTCCCCATCCCCATCTAGCTCCACTCCCTCAGATATAAATGTCTAATCAGTCGAGTCTGGTTCTGTCAGGCCTTCTTCTATGCTTTAGCACGAACGCACATATTAATTTTTACAGAAGTAAAAGGATGCATGCCACAGGTGCGTTTTTAAAAACCGTTTTGGCTTCACAGTGGAGGTTCCGTGCTCTGGCAGGCCAGTCTAAGCCGACCCAGGCGCCGTGGCCCGTTTCACATGAGACACCCTCCAAGGAGTGAGCCAGGACGTCTCTCGGGCTCCCGGCCCTCCCTCCCTCCTCCTTTTTTCCCTCTGGAGCGCTGGCCCTGTGTTCCTCCCTGCCTTCCTGGACCTCAGCCACGTTTCTTTCCACACCCGTAGTCGCAGCCTTTCCAGTGAAAGAGTGTCCGGGTTGTTTCCAGCGCCTTCTGACTCCGGTCTTTCTCCCCCCACCCTCCACCGTCAGCCAGGTGGAGGCCGCAGCAACCAGTGCCGGCCCTTCCTTGGGGGGCAGAAGCGCAGGGGTGCTCACACATTTACTATCTCTTGACGGCCACACAGTCACTGTGATGTCAACCTTTTCCGCTATAATGTCAACATATCGGCACCTCTGCTATCTGCCTTATTGCTCTTTTTAATTTTTTATTAAGATGTAATCTACTATAGGCAGGAGCACACATCGTAAGTTTGCAGCTTGGTGAGTTTCCACAAACAACACACCTGTGTCCTGGTCGAGAAACGTCACCCGACCAGGCCCCCAGAGCCTCCCCGAGTGCCCCAGGGTGACCACCATCCTGTCTTCCCACCTTGTAGATGAGTTTTGCCCGTTTGGGACCTTTATGTGGGCACACGGTATGGATGCCTGTGTGCCTTTAGTTCCGCGTGGCGTTTGTGGGGTCCACCCCTGTAGCTGCAGGAATTGAGGGCTGTTCACTTACTTACCTATTGTTCTGGGGCCGGTCAGGATCCAGCTTTTGTCTGCTATGAAGAGAGCCGTTGTGATCCACCAAGGGTGTGTCTTTCGGTGAACGTATGCACGCATTTCTGTTGTGTTTATGCCTCGCAGCAGAATGGCTGGGCATAAGGCATGCACGCGTTAAGTTTTGTAAATGATCCAAACGGTCCTTCACGGAGGCGGACAGTCCTCCAAGCATGCGTGGGAATTCGAGTTGCTCTGTGCCCTCCCCAGCACGTGGATGTTCTGACCTTTTCCCTTTCGCCCTTCTGGTGGCTTTGTGGGCCCGTTTCTGGACTTTTCTGTCCTACCATTCTGTTTGTCTAGCTGTGGGCCAGTACTACGTTATTTTAATTACTGAAGTGCTGTAGGAAGTGTTGGTATCAAGTTATGCTCTCATCTTCAGGATTGCCTTGACTGTTCTTGGCATTTACATTCCCATGAGTTTTATAGTCCGTTTACCATTTCTTTTTAAAATTTTTCTTTCTTTCTTTTCATCTGTGTGTGTGTGTGTGTGTGTGTGTGTGTGTGTGTGTGTGTGTGTGTGTGTTGGGGTCTCACTCTGTCGCCCAGGCTGGAGTGCAGTGGCACGTTCATGGCTCACTGCAGCCTTAGCCTCCTGGGCTCAAGCGATCCTTCTGCCTCAGCCTCTCGAGTAGCTGGGACTACAGGCGTGTGCCACCATGCCCATCTAATTTTTCTGACTTTTTTTTTTTAGAGAGATGAGATCTCACTGAGGCTGGTGTTGAACTCCTGGGCTCAAACGATCTTCCTGCCTCAGCCTCCCAAATTGCTGGGATTATAGGTGTGAGCCACTGCACCCAGCCATCAGTTTGCCAATTTCTTTTCTTTTTTTTTTTTTTGAGTTGGAGTCTCACTCTGTCGCACAGACTGGAGTGCAGTGGCCGCTCCCAGCCACTGCAGCCTCGACCCACTGGGCTCCAGTGATCCTTCTGCCTCAGCCTTCCGAGTAGTTTTTTATTTTTTGTAGAGATGAGGTCTCACACAGTTGCCCAGGCGGGTCTCGAACTCGCGGGCTCAGGCAATCCACTCACCTCAGCCTCCCAAGGTGTGGGATTACAGGCTGAGCCACCGAGCCCGGCTTGTCAATTTCTAAAAGAAAAGAAGAAGAAGAAAAAAAACTCTGTTGAGATTTTGAATGAGTCATTGACTACAGATTGATTTATGGCAAGGTGAAGTCTTCAGTTCACAAATAGAATCTCTCTCTCTATGTATTTGAGTCTTTCATTTTATTTGACAATATTTTATAGTTTTGGGAGTAGAGGTCTTGCACACATTTTGTTATATTTATTCCTAAGAATTTAGTAATGTTGTGATGTAGTTTTACATGACAGTATTTTTTTTTTTTTTTTGAGTTGGAGTCTCACTCCATCGCCCAGGCTGGAGGGCAGTGGCACGCTCACGGCCACCCCAGCGTCGACCTGCTGGGCTCTAGCGATCCTTCCGCCTCAGCCTTCCAAGTAGCTGGAACTACAAGTGCGTGCTACCACGTTTGGCTAATTTTTTTTTTTTTAACTGTAGAGCCGAGGTCTCGCCAAGTTGCCCAGATTGGTCTCAAACCCACGGGCTTAGGCCATCCACTCACCTCGGTCTCCCAGAGTGCTGGGATTGCAGGCTGAGCCACCGAGCCCGGCCACATGACTATTTTTGAAGTCTGCTTTCCGTGTGTTGTTGAGGATTTTCACCTTGCTGTCCTATGCCATCACCTGGCCATACCCACCTGTTAATTTGGATCCTTCTAGGCTCTCCGTGTATTTCCTATCATGCTGTATGTAAGTAATTAGTGTCCTATCTGTTCCTTTCCAGCCCTTCTGTCTTCTGTTTCTTCACTTGACCCAAAGCTTTGGCAAGGGCCCTCGGCTGCGCTGATAGGACTGGCATTAGTAGGCGTCCTGGCTTCAAAACAGAGCTCAGAGGAAACATCAAGAGGCTTTTTTTGAAACCGGCGATGACTAGGTGTTAAAATTCGTCAGAGGATGGTTCGGCATTCATGAGAGGATCGTATGTCTTCCCTCCCTTTTTTCTGTCACAACAGTGAATTACATTGATTGATTTGGGAATGATAACTGCTCTTGCATTCCTGGAGTCAATCCCAATTGGATGGGACATATTATTTTAACGTGTTGCTGGATTCAATTTGCAGCATTTTGTTTGGGAATTTGCGTCTGTCTGTAGAGAGACATCCTTTCTTCTGTTGTCGGGTTTTGGTATCAAGGTCCTGCTGGTCTCATAAAACAAGTTGCGAAATGTTCCCCGTGTTTCTGTTCTCTGAAAAAAACGCGTGTAAGATTTAGTGTTGCTTTTTTTTTTCTTAGTTATGTGGAGGAATTCACCAGTGAAAACATCTAGGCCTAGGACTTTCTTTACATTTAAATAATTAATTCAAGTGCTTTAATAGCTATAAGACTCTGCTTCATTATATTATATAATAGCTTTATTAAGATATGATTCACACACCATATAGTTCATCTATTTGAAGTATACAGTTCAGTGGCTTTTAGTCCAGGCACGGAGTTGTGTGACCATCTCCACAACCATCTTTTTTTTTTTTTTTGAGTTGGAGTCTCACTCTGTCGCCCAGACT
>NW_007248313.1:13435-17930 GCF_000164805.1 Carlito syrichta
CGAACCCACGGGCTCAGGCAATCCACTCACCTCAGCCTCCCAAGGCGCAGGATTACAGGCTGAGCCACCAAGCCCGGCTCCACAACCATCTTCAGAATACCTCCATCCCCCACACAGAACCCCCATCCCCTTAGCCATCACCCCACCCCTCCCTCCCAGGCCCTGGCACTCCCTACCAACTATTTCTGCCTCTAAAGAGCTGTCTTTTCTGGACATGATATGTGGCCTTTTATGTCTTGGCTGCTTTCTTATTTTGAGTTGGGAGTCTCACTCTGTCACCCAGACTGGAGTGGAGTGGCCGCTCCCTGCTTACCATCGCCTTGAGCTCCTGGGCTCAGGCGATCGATCCTCCTGCCTCAGCCTCCCAAGTAGCTGGGACTGCAGGTGGGTGCCTCTACACCTGGCTTATTTTTTCGATTTTTTTGTGGAGTCAAGGTCTTGCTATGTTACCCAGGCTGGTCTCAAACTCCTGGGCTCAAGTGATCCTCCCACAGTGCTGGGATTGCTGGTGTGAGACCCCACACCCGGCCTGGATCTGGCTACTTTTATTTAGTGTGATCGTGTCAAGATTCATTCGTGTTGTGCCATGTGCCAGTGCTTCACCCCTTCCCGTGGCTGCGTAGGGTTTTGTCGTATGGATATGCCACAGTGTGTTCACCAGTTGAGGGGCTTTTGGGTTTTCACCATCTGACTACGATGAATAGCACACCCATGAACATTCTTGTAGGACTTTGTGTTTTTTTTGTTGTTGTTTGTTTTTTTGAGTTGGAGTCTCACTCTATCACCCGGACTGGAGTGCAGTGGCCGCTCCCGGCCATTGCAGCATCGCCTGTTGGGTTCCGGCGATCCTTCCGCCTCAGCCTTCCAAGTAGCCGAAATTACAGGCGCGCGCTACCACGCCTGGCTGATTTTTTGATTTATTGTAGAGATGAGGTCTTGCTGCCCAGGCGGGTCTCGGACCCGCGGGCTCAGGCAATCCACTCACCTCAGCCTCCCAAAGGCGCGGGATTACAGGCTGAGCCACCGAGCCCGGCTCTTGTAGGACTTTTTGTGGGAACATGTGTTTTCTTGTCTTGTGGGTAGAGACACCTAGAAGTGGAATGACTAACTTCTGTGCTTCGGTATTTTTTATTGCTGAACCATCATATGGGTATACCAATGTGTACTTAGCAACTACCTTATAGGTGGTCATTTAGTTGTTTAATTTTGCTGCTGAACAATGCCCCGGGCCGTGCTGCTCAAAATGTGGTTTGTGATGGGCACCGGGTCTGTGACAAGAATGGGACAGAACTTGAGCGTGTTTGGAAACTGTTATAGCAATTTCACCATAATTTTTTTGGTCTGCTGAATCTAATATTTTAAAAAATGGGCCAATACTTTCATGCTTTGGGGTGATTTATATTTCATTTTTCTGTTATCAGTTTGGTGTATTTTACAAAAGTATGGGCCCCTGACAAACTGGAAGTTAGAAGGGAAAAAACAAGGGGCTCTTCACTGTAGACAGACAGAGAAACAGCACTCCGAGCACCTCCTTGTTGGTGTGAGCTCCTGTAGGAATCATTCCCAGAGGTGGAATGGGTGGACCAAGGTGGATCTCTGTAAAGGAAGCAAGCCCCTTGGGACTCCTTGGTGAGAAAGAGGCAGGGGTTTCTCGCCTTCAGTCCCTCTGTGCTCATGACAACGACACATCGTGGCGCAGATGAGGGCTGGGCAGAATGTGGTCTGTCCATGCGACGGAATATGCTAGCCTTAAAAAGCAAGGAGCCGGGCACAGTGGCTCACACCTGTCATCCCGACACTTTGGGAGGCTAAGGCGGGAGGATCACTTGAGCCCAGAAGTTTGAGACCAGCCTGGGCAACATAGTGAGAACCTGTCTCTATAAGAAATGAAAAACCAGTTGGCTGGGCATGGTGGTGTGTGCCAGTAGTCCCAACTACTCGGGAGGCTGAAGCAGGAGGATTGCCTGAACCCAGGAGATCAGGGCTGCAATAAGCAGCCACTGTGCTCCAGCCTGGGTGGCAGAGTGAGACCCTATCTCAAAAAAAAAAAAAAATTCTGCCACATGCTGCTACGTGGGTGGACCCCGAGGACACTATGCTAAGTGAAATAAGCCAGTCGCAAAAAGGACAAACACCGCATGGTCTCACTCCAGTGAAGCAGTCAAAGTCAGGGAGACCGAACGAGGGTTGATGGCTGCCAGGGGCGGGGGAGAGTGGGGAGTTGGTGTTTGATGGGTGCAGAGTCTCAGCTGGAAAGAAGAGATCTGGAGATGGTGGTGATGCTGATTGCACGACAGCGTGGATGCGCTTAATGCCACTGAGCTGTGGAGTTCAGAGTGGTAGGATGGTGACTTTTATGTTATATGTATTTTGCCACACACGCAGCTGTAACAAAGTAGGCTCCTGCCGTGACCTCCTGCTATGGCCACATGCCGCCCCTGGACCCTCTGTTTCCTGCCACAGCAGGCCCTCAGCAGATTGTAGAGTCCATCTTACAGAAAGGTCACCCCGATGGGAGAGTGACTTGCTGGGGCCACACACCAGGGGAGTGGCAGGTCCACTCCGAGGACTCCCAGCATCCCCTCCCTCAGCTCAGGGCGTCTGCAGACACCATGTTCCTCTCCTCATTACTAACGCCATGCGCGTGACACGCGAAGGATCACTTGCCCTTCACCCACACCCACTGGGCCTCAGTTTCTCCATCTGTGAGGGACGCAGTCATGGCTGAGGCCAGTGGGTTCTGAGCACCAGAGCTCTGTTCTTCCGACAGAAGCTGCACGTGACCACAGGCCTCACCCCACAAAAGCAGATCTGCCCAGAATAGGGCAGGCGGGGCCTCAGGGGCAGCCTGGGGTGCTTCCACAAGCCCCAGAGTCTCGTGGAGGAGGCAGGAGATAGGGACGCGAGTGGCCTGGGTGTGCCCTCTCCCCTCAGCCCTGGCCTGTGTGCAGGACCCCCTCCCCTCCTGCCACAGGTAGCGACCCGGTCGCTGCAGCCACGGGTGGTGAAAGAATTCAGCCAAGTCAGATCAGGGAAGAGCAGAGGGTTTGTCGAGTGCACGTCAAGGGAGGGGTGGGCAGGGCAGCGGTGGAAGAGCCGTCCGCCCGGGCCAGCAGCTTAAGGTTGTTCTTTTAGGTGAGCTGGCCTCTTTTCCATTCTGCCATGCAAACGAGAAGTTGAAACATGGCAGTTCTGATTGGCTGATGTTCGTTCCCACCATGCAAATGAGAGATTGAAACGTGGCAGTTCTGACTGGTTGGTGTTCGACTTTGTAGTAACTCTTTGGTCAGTTGGAGGTTAACACAAAGTGACTCTTGTCCTATAAGATGGCTTCCACACCCCCCTTCGCTCACTCCGGTGGAAATCGTGTCACCCTGGTGTTGCAGCTGCCACGCTGCTGCGTGGTGAAGGGAGCACCAGGAACGCTTCACGCTTTGCCAGCCAGAGGGTACGTGCGGGGAACTGGGGCAGGGACAGCTGAGAAGGCTTGGGGTGGCAAAGCCACTCTCGCTGTTAGTGGTCAGGCATTCTGGCAGCTGGCAGGGCAGTGGTCCTGGCAGCTACAGCAGGGTTATGTGGCTTTTGGCAACGGTAACAAAAGAAGTTGGAAAGCCCACCGTGGGCACAGTGAATCCAGTGTTGGCTGAAGCTGGTGTGTCTGTTAGGCATGCCTTTGGCTGCAGATAACAGAATCCCTGACTTCAACACACAGGGATTTATCTTCCTGGTGTGATGTTCATTCCGGAGGTGGAAAGGCCAGAGTGGGTGAATTTGCTCGGGATATTTTGGGAAGCCAGACCCTTTGTATGTCTCCATCTCTCCATCCCTAGCGGGCAGACCTCATCTCCTCAGAGCTCAGGGACAAGGGGTTTGGAACGAGAATTGTGTCAGTCCTGGGCAGGTAATGCAAACGCACTCGATGTGCAGTCAAGCAGCCTGGCGTACATCTCACTCTGGGCAATCCCGGGGCAAGTCACTGCCGTCTTCTAGACATCTACCATCTGTCAAATGAGAGAGTCCAACTGTGTTGTCTCTGGAGTCCCTTCTGTCTTGTGCCAGGTATCTTGTGCTGTGTTACACGTGACCCCAAAACTTTGTAGCTTAAGATGTTTATGTTACTCACGGATCTGTGGTTTCAGTGGGGCTAGGGGAGGACAGCCTGGGCTGGAGGGCAGAGTGAAGCCTGGGCTGGGACTCACTCACTCACCGGCTGGCAGGTGACCCTGGATGCCGGCAGGGACCCTGCTGGAGGAAGCCATGGCCGCGGCATTGTCAGCTGGTTGTTCCGTGTGACTGCTTGGCTTCCTTATGACATCATCTCCTGGTTCTAGGGGCGAGTGTCCCGAGCCAGGAGGAGGCTGTATCACCTCCTCTAACTGGCCTTGGAAGTCTTGCACTATCACTTCTGTCACGTTCTCTTCATTAGAAGTGGGTCATTCTGGCTGGCTCATGTTCAAGGGGATGGAGGTTAGACTCTGCTCTTTTTTTTTTTTTT
>NW_007248313.1:17950-20937 GCF_000164805.1 Carlito syrichta
GTGGGTCTCGAACCCACGGGCTCAGGCAATCCACTCACCTCAGCCTCCCAAAGGCGCGGGATGACAGGCTGAGCCACCGAGCCCGGCTAGACTCTGCTCTTTTTAAAAAAATTATTATCATTATTATTTTTATTTGAGTTGGAGTCTTACTCTTTGTCTCCCAGGCTGGAGTGCAGTGGCATGCTCACGCCCACCGCAGCCTCAACTTGCTGGGCTCAGGTGATCCTTCCACCTCAACCTTCCAAGTAGCTGGAACTACAGATGCATGCCACCAGGACCAGCTAGGTTTTGTGATTTATTGTAGAGACAAGATCTCCCCAAGTTGTCCAGGCTGGTCTCGAACCCCCGGGCTCAGGCAGTCCTCTCACCTCGGCCTCCCAAAGTGCTGGGATTACAACCTGAGCCTATTTTTTAGAGTCAGGGTCCTGCTCTGTTGCCCAGGCTAGAATGCAGTGATATAGTCATAGCTCATTGGAGCCTCAAACTCCTAGGCTCAAACGATCCTCCCACCTCAGCTTCCTGAGTAGCTGGGTCTACAGGCATGAGCTACCACATCCAACTAATTTTTTACAAGATATTTTTAAAGACAAGGTCTCACTATGTTGCCAGGCTAGAGTGCAGTAGCATGATCATAGCTCACTGTAGCTTCAAACTTCTGGGCTCAAGTGATCCTCCCTCCTCGGCCTCCTAAAATACTGAGATGTTGAAAATGTCAAAGAATTTATGGACATGCTTAAAACCACTATGCATATGTAGGTTTCAAATTCATTGTCCCTGTTCTTTCATTCTTAACTCTCACTATTCTAGAATTCAAGAGAGGCCAGACTTCTTGGGGCATGACTGTAGCTAAACTGTTTTATATATATATATATATAAAACCAAGCGTGTGGCTCACACCTGTCATCCCAGCACTTTGGGAGGCTGAGTGGATTGCCTGAGCTTGTGTTCAAGACCAGCCTGGGCAACTTGGCGAGACCTCGTCTCTACAATAAATAATAATTAAAAAGAATTAGCCGGGCATGGTGGTGTGCACCTGTGGTTCCAGCTACTTGGAAGGCTGAAGCAGAAGAATCATCTGAGCCCAGCAGGTCGAGGCTGTGGTGGCTGTGAGCATGCCATTGCACTCCAGCCTGGGTGAAGAGTGAGACTCCTACTAAAAAAAAAAAGACTTTATCAGACTTGAGCTTCTTTGGAAAACTGTGACCTGACCGGTATGGTGGGACCTTCCTCAGTCTTAAAGGTAAACAATAGCTGGTTAATTTTGAGAGTTGCTATCTACAGCACATGACTTGAGAATACTCACACAGCCGCGTCGAGAATGTGTGGTGTTCTAGCATTCACCCGTGGGTTTTGACTGGCTGTCTCTTGCGTGTGAAGCACAGTGCCGAGCATACAGAGCCGTAGATCAAACCTGAGGTCTGATCTCTTCCACTGGAGACTGGCAGTTCTGTGGCGACGGACACCTGGGAGCGCCCCCACCCGCTGGGACAGCTGTGTCTGCGTCCAGTCTGTGTCCTTCCTGTCCACTCTGGGCTTGGCACGGAGGCAGCTTTGGTCCCTCTGTTGGTTACTGACAGACACTGAACTCAGAACAGTTTGACTAAATAAAAGGGGAAAAAAAAGGGACTTTGTTTGTTTTTAGGGACTGAGTCTTGCTCTGTTGCCCATGCTGGAGTGCAGTGGTGCAACCACAGACTCACTGCAGCCTTGACCTCCTGGGCCCAGGCAGTCCTCCTGCCTCAGCCTCCTGAGTAGCTGGAACTACAAGCACACGCCACCACGCCCGGCTCATTTTTATGATTTTTAAATTTTTATTGTTTTAGAGATGGGGGGTCTTACAATGTTGCCCAGGCTGGTCTTGAACCCCTGGCCTCAAGCAATCCTCCCCACTCAGTCTCCCAAGGCGTTGGGATTATAGGCATGAACCACTGCACCTGGCCTTTGTTTTGTTTGATTTTGGTTTATGTAACTGGAAAGTCCAAGAGTAGATCTCTGCTTCAGGCTTTCCTGCGTCTCAGAACTGCAGTGGTAACACCTCCCTACTCCTCTGTGTTAGATGGTCACAGTGGTGGTTTTCAGTGAGTATGCCTCTGGTGGCCATGCCCTGTGCTGTCTTCCCCTTCCCCACTGACTCTCAACTTGATGGAGTGATTTGTGTGGCCAGTTGGATGTTAGCAAATGTGATGGAAGTTGGGGCTTGATAAGCTGCTGGATCATCAGGACTTGTCATCTTGGGACGAATTCTTACAGAACCCAGCCACCAGGATGCTCAGGGCTAGATTGCTGGACAAGGAGGGGCCTCGGGGGTAAGGCCACCTGAGACATGCCAGCCACTGGACGCACTTCCTCTTAAAAGCAGCCATAAGGGACTGCGGCCATGGCCACATGGAGCCCTGCTCGGCCCAGTGAACACACGGAACCATGAGAAATGTTAAATCAACATTTTAGGTCACTGACTTTTGGCCGTGCTGTTTTGTGGCAGTAGGTCACTGAAACACCCTCTCCAAGTGGTCAGCACCTCCAGGCTCAGAAATCCCAGTGGACGGAAAGCTCATGGAGGGATCAACTCTCATTTAACAGAAGCGAGTCACCTGCTCATCTGGGAACCAAGCACTGTGGCCAGAGGGTGAAGACCAGACCAGAGACATGGTTGGTCCCTGGGGCTGGCAGGGAATTGGGTGAGTTCCATCCAAACCATGAGCTGGGATGGAGGAAGGAAAGTGAGGCTGTTGTGACCAGGAAAGAGTCACTGGACACGTGACAGAGGAAGCACAGGCGTCCTCCGTGGAGGGTGTGAAGTCATGAGGGTGAAGGAACCTCACGAGTGGGCCCAGTGGGGAAGAGCTCTAAGAAGAGCTGATCGTTGGCTGGGCTTGGTGGCTCATGCCTGTAATCCCAGCACTCTGGGAGGCAGAGGTGGGAGGGTTGCTTGAGCCCAAGAGTTTGAGACCAGCCTGGGCAACATTGTGAGACCTTGTCCCTACAAA
>NW_007248313.1:21710-32651 GCF_000164805.1 Carlito syrichta
GAACTACAGGCGTGCGCTACCACACCTGGCTCATTTTTTTGATTTATTGTAGAGATGAGGTCTCGCCAAGTTGCCCAGGCAGGTCTCAAACTCGCGGGCTCAAGCAATCCACTTACCTCAGCCTCCCAAAGGCGCGGGATACAGGCTGAGCCACCGAGCCCGGCTCCCCATTTACGTTCTAAATAAACTATATTTTCTAATCTAAAAAAAGAATAGTGTCTCGGTGTTTCTGAGTTATTCTCACCCGAGTCATCCCTGCATGCGAGTGGATGTGTGAGTGGAAGGCTTTTGCTGCGGCCTTTTCCCTACTTCAGGCTGTTTATCTGAGGCATGAGAGGCTGCATTCGGCCAGGCCAAGCTCGGACCAGCCTTTGGTCAGGCTCCAGAGTCCAGGCCGCAGCTGCTACCGGGAAGGCCGCGCGTCAGGGGATGCTCCATGTGGCCGGTGGCTGCACCCCCGGGGACACGGCTGTCTCCTCCCTCTGCAGAAGCCGGGCTGCTTCCGCACTCCCGTTGGTTCCCAAGTCATGGGGGGACAGTCTGTACGCTGTGCCTGGGCACACCTGGGACACGCCCGCCACCCAAGCCAGCCGCCTCCTGGATGGAGAACCTGAGTAGCAGCCGTGCTCTTAGAGGCCGCGGTGAGCCTGGAGGCCCTCTGGGGCCAGGGGAGGCCCAGGGAAGGAGGCAGGGGTCGGCCACTCGGCGCAGGACCGACGGGCAGAAAGGCCGAGTCTCTTCTCCCTGGAGGGCAGGAGGCTGGAGGGATCGTGTTTGTGAAGAAATTTGGAGGCTGCGGGGCTCGGCCTCCCCCTCTCCATCGCAGCTCCGGCTCCTCCACCCCTCTCAGAGGGGGCCGTCTCTTGGGGGGGGGTTGCCAGCCCTGAGCCCACACTCTGCCCACAGAGCTGCCCACGCTGCCTCCCCAGCCCTGCTGGCTCCCCCGCTCCGGGCTGCATGTCGGGTGGCCGACCCCACCTTCCTCGAGCTGGCCTTTGACCCCTGCCCTGCACGGTGTGACTTAACGCCTGGACTCAGTTCACCCGCCTCCCCATCCTGGCTCTGAACGGCCGGGCGGCCTCCGACCTGCCCCCATATCCTGGTGGACAGTCGGGAGGACAGACTGCTGTGGGCGGGGCTTCTCAGGAAACAGTCACATGAGAGTGAAGGCTGTCGGGAACCCACGCATGGAGCTTGACTCCCTGGCATGGGTGCTGGGCCTGGCCCGCGGCGAGTCTCAGGCCGGGGATGTCAGCATCTGGACTGTGTGTTGGCCACACTGGGTGACTTTCCTTCCCCTTGTTCATCGTTCGAGGTCTCAGGAGTTTCCTGGGTTTGTCAGTTAGTGTTTCACCTGCGCTGTTGGTTGGGTCACGGAGACGATGACCCCTGCTGGTAACAGCTGACCAAGGGACCCAGGACAGAGGCACCAGCCCAGTGTTTCCATAGACATTGAGGGAGGATTTTCACGCAGGGCTACATGGAGCAGAGCTCCTTCCTGGCCAGTTCCGGGGACACATCTTCAACTCGGGCCATGTGGATTGCTCAGAATTTGTCCACATCCTGGGGTTTCCCAAATTCTGTGCCGGGCGTTGATGGGAGGCCATGCTAGGGCCTTATAACGCTGCACAGGGCATGCCCAGCAACCATCACCGTCAAAATGGGACCATAGGAGGCCGAGGCTGGAGGATTGCCTGAGCCCAGGAGTTTGAGACCAGCCTGGGCAACATGGTGAGACCTCGTCTCTACAATTCCTCAAAATAGTCCCATTTATTCAGCAGGCTGAGGCAGAAGGATCTCCTCAGCCCAGGAGATTGAGACTTCAATAGCCATGTTGGTGCCACTGCACTCCAGCCTGAGTGACAGAGGGAGACTCAGACTCAAAAAAAACCCAAAACTGATTGTAAAGCTACCCTTGGTGTCCAAAGGTTGCAAGTGAATTTTCTTCTAATCAGAGGCGGGGGCAGAGACTTTTAGAGGACGGGTGCTCTCGGCAGAGTTAACTGGTATCCCTAACTCAGCTTCTGTCCCAGGACAGTGCCCTTGTGTGAGTGCTTGACGCCTGCCTAGATGGCGACTTCTGGCGGTGACCCTGCCGTCAGGCTGTCTGGAAATGACAGGAGCACACCCCCACCCCAACACCATCCTGCTGTCCTGGAATACAAGCCCATCGCCTGCCCTTGGCCACATTCTTTCTCCAGGACCCTGTGGTCTTCCGTGTGTGCTGACCGCTGGCTAGCCTGCATGTGGCCTCCAACATGTGAGGGTCCTGGGAAGACGTGGCTTGGGTGAGGGTGGCCGTGAGTTCACGGCCCCTATGTTTCTTGCTGGGTGACTGGGGTTAGGGTTTGCGTGGCCTTTAAGCAATGTCGTAGGTACATGGAGGAGGGTGGTGAGGCCTCCCTGGTCCAGGGTGCAGGGATGGCCACTGGCCTTCCTGTTGGGAACTGCTGGTGCATGAGGGGCTAATGTGTCCATCTTCACCCGAGAGGGGAGAGAGCCTCCGCCTGGCTGGCCACCTTCCAGAGGCAGGAGCGCCTGGCTCGGTTTCTCCTTTTCCTCTCTCCTGCCTGCAGATTACAGAAACCAAACATCCAGGTCGTGTTTCCAAATTTCATTTCATAAACTGAAAACACATTTCAGGTCTCTAAGGGCAAAAGACACCTTCATCTAGTTAGCTCCGAGAGTTTCTCATGTTCATATGGCATGAAGTCATGTAGCTCTTTCCTGTTATAGACAAACTAGGAGAGTTGTTTCTTTGCTAAGACCTCCTCATTCGTCTTAAAAAAAACTCTCATTGTCTAAAAATATATACTACCCAAAGACGGCCATTTTAACCATTCTCAGTGTACAATTCAGTGACATTAATGACATTCACAGTTTGTTGCGCTACCATCACCACTGTCTGTTTCCAACATTTTTCATTACCCCAGACAGAAATTGTATAACACGAAGCAATAACTCCCCAATTCCTCTCCCCCGCCCACTCCCCGCTGACCTCTCAGCTGCTTTCTGTCTCTCTGAATTTACCCAGTCTAGATACTGCATGTGACAGATTTGTGCGATTTATGGGCTTTTGTGTCTGGCTTATTTCACTCAGCAAAACGCTTCCAAGTTTCGTGCACGTTCTATCAGCACTTCATTCTTTTTTAAGGCTGCGTAAGATCCCACTGTGTACATATCACATTTTGTTTATCCATCCATCCATTGATAGACACTTGGTCTCATTCTTTTTATTTTTAATTTTTTATTTTTGAGTTGGAGTCTCACTCCGTTGCCCAGGCTGGAGTGCAGTGGCACGCTCATGGCCACCCCGGTGTCGACCTGCTGGACTCTGGCAATCCTTCTGCCTTAGCCTTCCAAGTAGCTGGAACTACAGGCATGAGCTACCATGCCCAGCTAATTTTTTGATTTACTGTAGAGATGAGATCTCGCTGGGTTGCCCGGGCTGGTCTTGCACCCGTGGGCTCAGGCAATCCTCTCGCCTCTGCCTCCCAAAGAGCTGAGACGACAGGCTGAGCCACTGGGCCCAGCCTTGGTCTCATTCTTAGCTGTTGGTTGTGAATAATTTTAGGGAGTGGATTTGATAGTCGTGCACCTCATGACTACGTTTCTGTCAGCCGTGGGCCTTACATGACGGGATCTCATGAGATTATAATACCGTGCATTTCCCATACATTTTCTATGCTTAGAGACATTTAGACACACACATTGTGTTACAGGGGCCTGCAGTATTCAGGACAGTCGCATGCTGTACAGGTGTGTAGCCCAGAGCAGTAGGCTAGGCCGGAGAGTCTAGGCGTGTGGCAGGCTGGACCCCCTGGGCCTGTATTGCCCCCGTCACATCACCCCCGGACCCTTGGCATGTGCTCACCGCATGCCTGGCCATGGGAGGCTTGCGAGTCTGCAACCTTCGCCGCTGTCTTTGTGGCAGCCGCTGACTTTGTGGACTTTGAAGGCGGCTGGGCACTGGCCCTCCAGTCGGAGGCTCAAGCTTTGATCTGACACGTCTGCCCAGAGCTCAGTCTTCTCATCTGCAGAATGAGTGTGGGGGGCAGGGGGTGGAGGTGATGAGGAGGCAGGAAGGATCTGTGGACAGCAATGACCATGTGGCAAGAGGGAGCCGTGCCAGGAGCCTGGGCCCAGGGAAGAGCTAGAGGGGGACCCTGCGTGGGGCCGGGGTGGTCTCTGCTGGACTTAGACCCTCCCGCCAGCCTCCTCCCCACACGCTGCCTGGCTCTGTGAGTGGTGGACACGCGCCTGCTTCTTGAGCAGTGCCCGGTGTAGACAGACCCAGAAGCATCCTGGCCATTCCCGCTGTCTCTGGTGCTGGGCTGGTGCATTTTTCACCCTCACCCTCCAGCTAGGGATGTGGTTTGCTTGTGTGAGAAACAAACCCTCCCGTCCAAAATCAAAGGATGGGCACGGAGGCGTGGAGTACGGCAGAAGCGAGACTTTAATGGCAGTCTTGCAAGATTGGGTGTCTGGGGTGGCTACAGCAAGCAATTTCTTCCCTTGTGCGCAAATTCCTCCCTCAGTTCCTCATTGGCCAAGTACTGCAGGGTATACAATCTTCCTGGACGTCGCCTGAGTTCCATTTTTTTCCCTTATAAGGTTATCCCTGTTCCCTTCCCTGATTAAGTGTTTATTTTCTTAAGAATACCATGCTGTTTTCTCATTGGCCCATTTCCACCTCCTGTTTGTTTAGGAGCCCACCAAGAGCTGGTGGCTGAAGATTGCTACATCTGCCAGCCTGCTTAGACAGGCCTTGAAAATGAACCATCAGAATGTTTCTTACAGCTTGTATCCACTCTCCCACCTGCAGGCAAGTCTTCATTAAGCACCTGACTTCCCAGTGCCGTTCTAGACCCTGGGATACAATTGTGGCATCAGACCCACAGCTGCCAGGGGTCCCACCTGCCGTGCTGAGAACCTCCACCTGTTTCTTGGTGGTGTGCGGGAGGCAGGTGGACGGAGGGTGGTGTGATGGCCACAGCACCTCCCTGTCTGGAGTCCTGGCCCCATATGCTGGTGGGAGGCACGGCCACCACCATGGAGGATGCCTTCCACTCACACAGCAGAAGTCCCAGGTCCGGGTGCAGGAGGCCCCTCCCCTCCACACAAAGTACCCGACCTCATCCTTTGATGTCACTGTCATGGTTTTGTGGCAGGACAGGTGGGGGGGCAGGGATTGTGCAGTGGGCAAGGTGGGCACAGTCCTTCAAGGAGTATTTGGGGGCCTGGCGGAGAATGAGAGGGTCTCATCTGGGCCTGAGGAGGCATAATGCTTCCAAAGGCAAGCAATGCCTACATTAAGAAGGGCCAGTAGCCCAGCCTGGGTAACATAGCAAGACCTTGTCTCTACAAAAAAAAATAAAACCAGCCAGGTGTGGTGGCATGCACCGGTAGTCCCAGCTATTCAGGAGGCTGAGGCAGGAGGATTGCTTGAACCCAGGAGGTTGAGGCGGCAGTGAGCTAGGATTGCACCACTGCACTCCAGGCTGGATGACAGAGTGAGACATCTCAAAAAAAAAGAAGGACTGGGTTCAGTGGCTCAACCTGTAATCCCAGCACTTTGGGAGACCAAGCCGAGTGGGTTGCCTGAGCCCGCGGGTTCCAGACCAGCCCAGGCAACTTGGCGAGATCTCGTCTCTACAATTAAAAAAAAATCAAAAATTAGCCGTGCGTGGTAGCGTGCACTTGTAGTTTCAGCTGCTTGGAAGGCTGAGGCAGAAGGATTGCCTGAGCCCAGCAGGTTGACGCTGGGATGGCCATGAGCAAGCCACTGCACTCTGACCTGGGCAATAGAGTGAGACTCTGACTCAATTTTTAAAAAAAGAAAAGAAGAAGAAGAGGAAGAAGAAAAATAAAAAAGAAAGGTAAAGGAAGTGTAAGTAGGAATTAGGAAGCTGATAGGGAAGCGTCTTCTCTAGTCCAGGTGCAATGGTTCACACCTGTGGTCCCAGCTCTTTGAAGCCAGAGAATCACTTGAGCCCAGGCTTTGAAGACCAGCCTGGGCATCAGAGTGAGAACCCTCCCGAAATAAAAAATTATCTGGGCATGGTGACATGCACCCAGCTACTCAGGAGGCTGAGGGGTCGATCACTTGTGCTCAGGAGTTGGAGGCTGCAGTGCCATGATTGCACCATTGTACTCCAGTCTGGGCAACAGAGGCCCTGCCTCAAAAAACAAACAAAATCTCTAGTCAGAGGAACCAGTACATGAAAAGCCTTGTGCAGACACATGTGCTCATAGGTCTAGTTTCCTTACAGCAAACTCCCGGAAGTGGAATTGCTGGGTCAACAATATCCAGTTTCTAAAGCTTTGGTTACACACAGTGTTTCCAAATGGCCCTCCAAAGGATTGTCATGAAGATACATTCCCGCTAGGAGTGTGCAAGAGTGTCTGTCCTCATCCCATGGATTAGAAACTTTTTTGTACCCAGATTGCTAAGTGTTCTCTGTGATGCTGGCATAGGAATCTTTGCAGCATTCCAGGAAGGTCAGAAATGATCACCTCATTTGGTTTATTTTTGTGAGGAAAGCGTCAGTGTCCCCATTTCACAGATGGATGAGTGGCCTCCGGAATTTAACCTCCCCCGGGACTGACGAGGTGAGCGGGGAAAGAGGTGAGCGGGGCTTCCCTGTGAGCCGGGTGTGCGGACAGGGTCGGCGTGGGCTGAAGATGTCTGCGGGCGGCTCATTCTTCTCACAGGCAGGTCCTGCCGGCAACCCGCAGAGTGAGGCTTGTTTATAGGGGCTGGGGAAGATGAATTATAGCTCCCAGCTGCAGATTCGGAATCCAGGTCTCTTCCACATGGTGGTTCCAGCCTGGAGGCCGCCGCTGCTCGGCACCTGCCGGGACCTTGATGATTAATTCCCATGTCAGGTCACTGTCAGATCTTACATGCCGAGATTGCAGGTGAGCCTGTGAGGAACACAGGCTTTGATCTGTTTCTGAGTGAATCATCCCAAGGCAGTCAATCTCCAAATCCTCTTTCGGTGTCACTGAAAAAACTTTTGAAAAATTTGAAATTGGCAAAGTGAAAAATTTGGAAAAGGAATGAGAACAGGGAATTAAACCCAATCCTACCACCTAAAATATGATTTTAACACATCATTTCCAGTTCCTTCCTTTTTAGTTCTTGTTTATGTATATTAGTTATCATCACAGCATATATTTATTCTGTGTTCCAATTTTCTTATGCAATATTGAATAAGCCATGGTCTGTGTATTTGAGCACAGCCTTCCTGACTGTTTCCAATGACTCCATGGTCCAACCATGGGCGCATGGGTTGCAGGGCACGGTTTGGCCTTGAGACGCTGTCTAGCTTTTTGCTCGTACATCTGTGACTTTGCATGTGAATAAACTTTTGTTTTAGTTTAATTCAGATAAAATACAAAATTCCAAGAGTGGGCTTTCTGGAAACATCTTTTTGTTCCATACAATGTATTGCCAGTATTTTCTAAATGGTAGCCAGTCATGGTGACAAGCACCTATAATCCCAGCTACTCGGGAGGCCAAGGCAGAAGGATCACTTGAGGCCAGGAGTTCGAGATCAGCCTGAGCAACATAGTGAGATCCAGTCTCTAAAAAAAAAAGTGAAAATTTAGAAAAGGGTTGTGTCAACGTACACTGCAGCATGTGAGTGCCAGTTTCAGGCAATCTCTCTAGCATCAGATATTGGCATTAAAAAGAAAAAAATTTGTTTTTTCTTTTCTTTTGTTGTTTTGAGTTGGCGTCTCACTTCGTTGCCCAGGCTGGTGTGCAGTGGCACGTTCACTGCCACTGCAGCCTCGACATGCTAGGCTCAGGCGATCCTTCCACCTCAGCCTTCCAACTCGCCAGAACTACAATCACTAGCCACAATACCCGGCTAATTTTTGATTTATTGTAGAGATGAAGTCTTGCCAAGTTGCCCAGGCTGGTCTCGAACCTGCGGGCTCAGGCAATCCACTCGCCTCAGCCTTCTAAGGTGCTAGAATTACAGGCTGAGCTGCTGAGCCTGGCCTGTTTTTTCTTTTAAAGAGAACAGAAACTACAGACTTCCTTATACTCCTTTTGAAGATCAACAGTCATAGCATTTCTTTGTCATTAATGGTAGGGACATAAAGCAGCTGTGAGTTATCATGCACTGGAGTGTCTCTTGTGTGCAGTGAATGGGAGCATGGACACGAGGGTGGACGCCTTGGGCTCTGCTCACCACAAGCTCTGTAGGGATGTCACAGCCTTGGTTTCAGAGACGTAGACACCGTCATCGTAATACACGGTGTGCGATTTAAACAGTGGCTCAAGAGAAGAGACAAGCCACCCCAGACAGCTCGTGGTTAGTCACCCACCAGTGATCCAAGGACAGCGTCTGAGCATCCAGTGGCTCGTGCCTGGCCAGGGGGCAGAGGGAGCTTCACGGGGGCGGGTGGGGTGCGCTGTGCTGTGTCTCAGAAGGCGGTCAGCACTGGGGGCCCGAGTGGAAGGCCCTGAAGGCCCGAGGGTTTTGGCAGTGGTGGAGGGGGGGAAGCCCAGGACAGGCGACGTCAGAGCGGCAACAGGCCACCAGGAGCTCTGCCTCTCTGACGTCCGAAATCTGCTGTGGCCTATTAGAACACAGGGTCTGGCTCCACAGGCCAGGATGGCGCCTGGGGTCCTGTGTTCCAGCAAGCTCCCGGGGCTGCTGCCACCCATTCATGGAGGCGCAGGGGCAGGGACCAATCCTTTCCCTTTAAAGGTGGGGAAACTGAGTCCTACAGAGGGAAAGGGACTCACCCAGGGCCACTATTGGAAGCAGCTTGAGCTGAACTTGGATTTACTTAGGAGAGCTGAAGCTCGAGGCTGGCGCCACTGGAGAATGGCAGGTGTTTATGGCGCATCCTCATGGCCGGGCAGATAGGGATTTGATCTCACCTCACCTCACGATATCCCTGCAAGATAAGCGCTTGGTTTTCACTTCCCAGAGGGAGAGTGGAGCCCCGGCTGCTTTCAGAGGCCCCGGCTCTCCCCCTCGAGTCTGTCCCAGCTGCGCCTGGGCCCTTCTGCCATGTGAGCCCTTTGCCCCAGGCCCGCTGACTTTGGGCTGCTTTTGCTCTATGCTGGTGTCTGAAACACGTTTTAAAAGGCTACGAGTAACCTCCAATTCTGGAAAGAGGGAAGAGAACACTATTCCCTGTTCCTCCTGCTGAGTACAGCTCAGAGCCCCAGACATTACGTGTTGGACAGGCATAAGAAGACTGTCCAGTGGGGAGAAGACCAGCCAGCTGGGGACCCCGGAGCCCACAGATGACACTGGTGAGCTCACAGCAAGGCTTAGTCAAGGCACAGGAGAGGGCAGCCCAGCAGAAAAGAAAGGGTTGATGAGAGCTGCTGTACCCCGGCCAGATGCCAGCCCTCTCCTGGTGTCAGTGGGGCAGCCCCTCTCAGCCAGGATGGCATCAGTACTGGGGACATGGCTCTTCCCCTGCACCTAGCAGCACCAAGGAGACCCTTTCTCTCCCCTTCACGTATCAACAGAGGACAACGGAGAATCTGGGCGTCCCCTCGACTGGCAGTAATGAAGTGGCACCCCTGCCTGCTCCTGTAGAGTGGGGTCAGGGGGGCCAGTCGAAACAGAATATCCAAGTAAGATCAGCTCCCCTAGTATCATCCATTATATTATATGGTATCCAGCTTTCAGTGAAGAACCACTCGTCATAGCAAGAACCACGAAAATTTCACCTTGGATGATCAAAGACGATCCATCCACACCAACACTGAGACAGCAGAGAGGCTGGCTTTATCTGGAAGGGGTTGAAAAGCAGCCATCATTAAAAATGCTTTCAGGAGCAGTTATGAACATTTTTTTTGAAATAAGAGAAAAAATAGAGTCTTAACAAAGAAATAGAAGAGAGAAAGAAAAGCAAAGCAGGGACTTCAGAGCTGAAAAATGTCAAAACCAAACTGAAGCCTCGTAGATGGCGTCAACCACAGTGTGGCAAGGACGGAAGGCACAGGGAGCCGGGAGGCAGAAGATGAGCCAAGCCACCCACTCCGAGCATCAGAGAGAAAATGGACCAAAAGAGAAAATGAATGAAACCTCCAGGACTATCACAAAAGACCTAACACATGAGTCAGCCAAATTCTGGGAAGACAGGAGAGAGAGGACGGGCTGAAAAGACTTGAAGGAATGGCTGAAACATTCTAAACTGAGCAAAAGACACAAACACAGTTTTCAAGAAGCTGAGCCAACCTCGAGCAGGATAAATCCAAAGAAATCCACACCAAGGCAAAGTGAATTTCCTAAATCTCCCGACAAAGAAACAGTCTTAAAGAGGGGGCACATAACATCACTAAGGGTCCTAAACCAGGGGAAGTGAAGACCAGTGGGAGGCCCAAACCTCACCTGTACGCAGATCACTTATGTACCTAATCCTGGCTTGTGCCCCACATCTTTCAAATAAAATATTTTTCAAAAGTTAAAAAAAAATAATGTTTTTATCATGTAGGCTAATATGAGCAATGGAGTGCCATAGTCAGGTTGGTTTTTTAAAAATGTTATCATAGCGACAGAGTGAGACTCCAACTCAAAAAAAAAAAAAATGTTATCTTGGCCAGGCTTGGTGGCTCAGCCTATAATCCCAGCACTTTGGAAGGCCAAGACAAGTGGATTGCCTGAGCCCACATGTTCGAGACCAGCCCGGGCAACTTGGCGAGACCTTGTCTCTACAATAAATTTTAAAAATTAGCCAGTCATGGTAGCGTGTGCCTGCAGTTCCAGCTACTTGGAAGGCTGAGGGCGAGAGGATAACCAGAGCCTAGCAGGTCGACACTGGGGTGACCATGGGCTTGCCACTGCACTCCAGCCTGGGCGGCAGAGTGAAACTCCGACTCAAAGAAAAAAATGTTATCTCAAGTTTTTTGTTTTTTTTTTTGAGTTGGAGTCTCACTCTGTCACCCAGACTGGAGTGCAG
>NW_007248313.1:33009-33380 GCF_000164805.1 Carlito syrichta
GGCAATCCACTCACCTCAGCCTCCCAAAGGCGCGGGATTACAGGCTGAGCCACCGAGCCCGGCTATCTCAAGTTTTATGTGATCAAAACCTGGATCTATTTTACTTGCCTTACCCAGAGCTTGTCATGATATCATAAATATATTTATGATTACTGAATAAAGTATTTTTTCGGGGGGGGGCAAAAAGGAAGGAGCCGGGAGAAGCAGCCCCTTACCTATGGGGGCAAGGGAGGAGAATTTCCATGACAACAGAATGCTCATCAAGAACTCAAGATTCGTGACCTGCCTGGGCAACTTGGCGAGACCTCATTTCTACAATAAATCAAAAAATCAGCCAGGCATGGTAGCACGTGCCTGTAATTCCGGCTACT